>NC_091334.1:26140727-26158227 GCF_038502225.1 Cherax quadricarinatus | reverse complement strand
AGCCACAGCCACTCAAGAGGGAGAGGTTTTTTAGTACCAGGAAGGAAAAAAAACTGGCAGGAAATGGCAGAAATCGTACACCAAATCCAGTCATTCCTGGAGTGGAACCACAGTCGATGGCCTCCACTCCAAACCAACAGATACAGATACTAATGCCGGAAAAAAAATCCCCCCCCAGTACCAACAATACCACCAGTCCGATAACATTCTTCTTTGCAAATATACAGGGTCTAAAGCCAGCAATAAACAACAAAATACCTTTCATCCGTGGACTGCTTGCAGAGGCAAAGGCAATGTTCGCGGCTTTCACTGAGACCCACATAAAGGATCACTTGGACAACGAAATATGGATCCCAGGTTACAACCTATACAGATGTGACAGAGTGAACAGGCAAAAGGGGAGGGTTGGCCTGTACATTGCAGAGTCACTTGTTTGCACAGAACTGCTTAATGCCTCAAATGACGTAGTGGAAGTTTTAGCAGTAAAGGTCGAGAACCAAAACCTAGTCATTGTGGTAGTCTACAAGCCTCCGGATGCAACATCCCAGCAATTCCAGGAACAGCTGTTAAAAATTGACCACTGTCTGGAAAATCTTCCAGCTCCTGCACCCAACATCTTGCTCCTGGGGGATTTCAACTTAAGGCACCTAAAATGGAGGAATATAGCAAATAATATTGTTGCAGTAATAACACCAGGAGGCAGCTCTGATGAAAACTCACACTCACACGAGCTTTTAAATCTCTGCACAAAATTCAATTTAAACCAGCAAATAATAGAGCCTACTAGACTGGAGAATACACTAGACCTCATCTTCACTAACAATGATGATCTGATAAGAAATGTCACCATATCAAAAACAATATACTCAGATCACAACATAATTGAGGTTCAGACATGTATGCGTGGAGCCCCAGACCGACAAAATGAGACTAGTCACGAGGGAGCATTCACCAAATTCAACTTCAATAACAAAAACATAAAGTGGGACCAAGTAAACCAAGTCCTAACCGATATAAGCTGAGAAGATATACTAAGCAACACAGACCCAAACTTATGCCTAGAACAGATTAACTCGGTGGCACTCGATGTATGCACAAGGCTTATTCCTCTAAGAAAAAGGAGGAGTAGATGTAAAATAGAAAGAGACAGGCGCTCCCTTTACAGGCGACGGAAAAGAATAACAGAGCGGCTAAAAGAGGTCAATATATCAGAAATGCGCAGGGAGACACTGGTCAGAGAAATAGCAAGCATCGAACTTAAGCTAAAAGAATCCTTTAGGAGTCAGGAATCGCGGGAAGAACTAAAAGCCATAAATGAAATCGAAAGAAACCCAAAGTATTTCTTCTCCTATGCCAAATCAAAATCGAGAACAACGTCCAGTATTGGGCCCCTACTTAAACAAGATGGGTCCTACACAGATGACAGCAAGGAAATGAGTGAGCTACTCAAGTCCCAATATGACTCAGTTTTTAGCAAGCCGCTAACCAGACTGAGAGTCGAAGATCAAAATGAATTTTTTATGAGAGAGCCACAAAATTTGATTAACACAAGCCTATCCGATGTTATCCTGACGCCAAATGACTTCGAACAGGCGATAAATGACATGCCCATGCACTCTGCCCCAGGGCCAGACTCATGGAACTCTGTGTTCATCAAGAACTGCAAGAAGCCCCTATCACGAGCCTTTTCCATCCTATGGAGAGGGAGCATGGACACGGGGGTCGTCCCTCAGTTACTAAAAACAACAGACATAGCCCCACTCCACAAAGGGGGCAGTAAAGCAACAGCAAAGAACTACAGACCAATAGCACTAACATCCCATATCATAAAAATCTTTGAAAGGGTCCTAAGAAGCAAGATCACCACCCATCTAGAAACCCATCAGTTACACAACCCAGGGCAACATGGGTTTAGAACAGGTCGCTCCTGTCTGTCTCAACTACTGGATCACTACGACAAGGTCCTAAATGCACTAGAAGACAAAAAGAATGCAGATGTAATATATACAGACTTTGCAAAAGCCTTCGACAAGTGTGACCATGGCGTAATAGCGCACAAAATGCGCGCTAAAGGAATAACAGGAAAAGTTGGTCGATGGATCTATAATTTCCTCACTAACAGAACACAGAGAGTAGTCGTCAACAGAGTAAAGTCCGAGGCAGCTACGGTGAAAAGCTCTGTTCCACAAGGCACAGTACTAGCTCCCATCTTGTTCCTCATCCTCATATCCGACATAGACAAGGATGTCAGCCACAGCACCGTGTCTTCCTTTGCAGATGACACCCGAATCTGCATGACAGTGTCTTCCATTGCAGACACTGCAAGGCTCCAGGCGGACATCAACCAAATCTTTCAGTGGGCTGCAGAAAACAATATGAAGTTCAACGATGAGAAATTTCAATTACTCAGATATGGTAAACATGAGGAAATTAAATCTTCATCAGAGTACAAAACAAATTCTGGCCACAAAATAGAGCGAAACACCAACGTCAAAGACCTGGGAGTGATTATGTCGGAGGATCTCACCTTCAAGGACCATAACATTGTATCAATCGCATCTGCTAGAAAAATGACAGGATGGATAATGAGAACCTTCAAAACTAGGGAGGCCAAGCCCATGATGACACTCTTCAGGTCACTTGTTCTATCTAGGCTGGAATATTGCTGCACTCTAACAGCACCTTTCAAGGCAGGTGAAATTGCCGACCTAGAAAATGTACAGAGAACTTTCACGGCGCGCATAACGGAGATAAAACACCTCAATTACTGGGAGCGCTTGAGGTTTCTAAACCTGTATTCCCTGGAACGCAGGAGGGAGAGATACATGATTATATACACCTGGAAAATCCTAGAGGGACTAGTACCGAACTTGCACACGAAAATCACTCACTACGAAAGCAAAAGACTTGGCAGACGATGCACCATCCCCCCAATGAAAAGCAGGGGTGTCACTAGCACGTTAAGAGACCATACAATAAGTGTCAGGGGCCCGAGACTGTTCAACTGCCTCCCAGCATACATAAGGGGGATTACCAACAGACCCCTGGCAGTCTTCAAGCTGGCACTGGACAAGCACCTAAAGTCAGTTCCTGATCAGCCGGGCTGTGGCTCGTACGTTGGTTTGCGTGCAGCCAGCAGCAACAGCCTGGTTGATCAGGCGCTGATCCACCAGGAGGCCTGGTCACAGACCGGGCCGCGGGGGCGTTGACCCCCGAAACTCTCTCCAGGTAAACTCCAGGTATGTAGGCTGGAATATTGCTGCACTCTAACAGCACCTTTCAAGGCAGGTGAAATTGCCGACCTAGAAAATGTACAGAGAACTTTCACGGCGCGCATAACGGAGATAAAACACCTCAATTATTGGGAGCGCTTGAGGTTCCTAAACCTGTATTCCCTGGAATGCAGGCGGGAGAGATACATGATTATATACACCTGGAAAATCCTAGAGGGACTAGTACCGAACTTGCACACGAAAATCACTCACTACGAAAGCAAAAGACTTGGCAGACGATGCACCATCCCCCCAATGAAAAGCAGGGGTGTCACTAGCACGTTAAGAGACCATACAATAAGTGTCAGGGGCCCGAGACTGTTCAACTGCCTCCCAGCACACATAAGGGGGATTACCAACAGACCCCTGGCAGTCTTCAAGCTGGCACTGGACAAGCACCTAAAGTCAGTTCCTGATCAGCCGGGCTGTGGCTCGTACGTTGGTTTGCGTGCAGCCAGCAGCAACAGCCTGGTTGATCAGGCGCTGATCCACCAGGAGGCCTGGTCACAGACCGGGCCGCGGGGGCGTTGACCCCCGAAACTCTCTCCAGGTAAACTCCAGGTAAACACTACCACCAACACTGTGCCAGAGCTGCTGGTAACCCAGCCGGAGATACTGGTAACCCAGCCAGAGCTACTGGCAACCCAGCCAGAGCTACTGGCAACCCAGCCAGAGCTACTGGCAACCCAGCCAGAGCTACTGGCAACCCAGCCAGAGCTACTGGCAACCCAGCCAGAGCTACTGGCAACCCACCCAGAACTACTGGTAACCCTGCCAGAGCATCTTGTAACCCAGCCAGAGCATCTTGTAACCCAGCCAGAGCTACTGGTAACCCACCCAGAGCTACTGGTAACCCAGCCAGAGCTACTGGTAACCCAGACAGAGCTACTGGTAACCCACCCAGAGCTACTGGTAACCCAGACAGAGATACTGGTAACCCTGCCAGAGCATCTTGTAACCCAGCCAGAGCATCTTGTAACCCAGCCAGAGCTACTGGTAACCCACCCAGAGCTACTGGTAACCCAGCCAGAGCTACTGGTAACCCTGCCAGAGCATCTTGTAACCCAGCCAGAGCTACTGGTAACCCACCCAGAACTACTGGTAACCCTGCCAGAGCATCTTGTAACCCAGCCAGAGCTACTGGTAACCCAGCCAGAGCTACTAGTAACCCAGCCAGAGCTACTAGTAACCCAACCAGAGCTACTGGCAACCCAGCCAGAGCTACTAGTAACCCAACCAGAGCTACTAGTAACCCAACCAGAGCTACTGGTAACCCACCCAGAACTACTGGTAACCCTGCCAGAGCATCTTGTAACCCAGTCAGAACTAATGGTAGCCCAGCCAGAGCTACTGGTAACCCAGACAGAGATACTGGTAACCCACCCAGAGCTATTAGTAACCCAGCCAGAGCTTCTAGTAACCCAGCCAGAGCTACTAGTAACCCAGCCAGAGCTACTGATAACCCAGCCAGAGCTACTGGCAACCCAGCCAGAGCTACTGACAACCCACCCAGAGCTACTGGTAACCCAGCCAGAGCTACTGGTAACCCAGCCAGAGCTAATGGCAACCCACCCAGAGATACTGGTAACCCAGCCAGAGATACTGGTAACCCAGCCAGAGCTACTGGTAACCCAGCCAGAGCTACTGGTAAGCGAGCCAGAGCTACTGGTAACTCAGCCAGAGCTACTGGTAACCCAGCCAGAGCTACTGGTAACTCAGCCAGAGCTACTGGTAACCCAGCCAGAGCTACTGGTAACCCAGCCGGAGATACTAGTAACCCAGCCGGAGATACTGGTAACCCAGCCAGAGCTACTTGTAACCCAGCCAGAGCTACTAGTAACCCAGCCAGAGCTACTGGTAACCCAGCCAGAGCTACTGGTAACCCAGCCAGAGCTACTGGTAACCCAGCCGGAGATACTGGTAACCCAGCCAGAGATACTGGTAACCCAGCCAGAGATACTGGTAACCCAGCCAGAGCTACTGGTAACCCAGCCAGAGCTACTGGTAAGCGAGCCAGAGCTACTGGTAACTCAGCCAGAGCTACTGGTAACCCAGCCAGAGCTACTGGTAACCCAGCCAGAGCTACTGGTATCCCAGCCAGAGCTACTGGTAACCCAACCAGAGCTACTGGTAACCCAGCCAGAGCTACTGGTAACCCAGCCAGAGCTACTGGTAACCCAGCCAGAGATTACCTGGAGTTTACCTGGAGAGAGTTCCGGGGGTCAACGCCCCCGCGGCCCGGTCTGTGACCAGGTCTCCTGGTGGATCAGAGCCTGATCAACCAGGCTGTTGCTGCTGGCTGCACGCAAACCAACGTACGAGCCACAGCCCGGCTGATCAGGAACTGACTTTAGGTGCTTGTCCAGTGCCAGCTTGAAGACTGCCAGGGGTCTGTTGGTAATCCCCCTTATGTGTGCTGGGAGGCAGTTGAACAGTCTCGGGCCCCTGACACTTATTGTATGGTCTCTTAACGTGCTAGTGACACCCCTGCTTTTCATTGGGGGGATGGTGCATCGTCTGCCAAGTCTTTTGCTTTCGTAGTGAGTGATTTTCGTGTGCAAGTTCGGTACTAGTCCCTCTAGGATTTTCCAGGTGTATATAATCATGTATCTCTCCCTCCTGCATTCCAGGGAATACAGGTTTAGGAACCTCAAGCGCTCCCAATAATTGAGGTGTTTTATCTCCGTTATGCGCGCCGTGAAAGTTCTCTGTACATTTTCTAGGTCGGCAATTTCACCTGCCTTGAAAGGTGCTGTTAGTGTGCAGCAATATTCCAGCCTAGATAGAACAAGTGACCTGAAGAGTGTCATCATGGGCTTGGCCTCCCTAGTTTTGAAGGTTCTCATTATCCATCCTGTCATTTTTCTAGCAGATGCGATTGATACAATGTTATGGTCCTTGAAGGTGAGATCCTCCGACATGATCACTCCCAGGTCTTTGACGTTGGTGTTTCGCTCTATTTTGTGGCCAGAATTTGTTTTGTACTCTGATGAAGATTTAATTTCCTCATGTTTACCATATCTGAGTAATTGAAATTTCTCATCGTTGAACTTCATATTGTTTTCTGCAGCCCACTGAAAGATTTGGTTGATGTCCGCCTGGAGCTTTGCAGTGTCTGCAATGGAAGACACTGTCATGCAGATTCGGGTGTCATCTGCAAAGGAAGACACGGTGCTGTGGCTGACATCCTTGTCTATGTCGGATATGAGGATGAGGAACAAGATGGGAGCGAGTACTGTGCCTTGTGGAACAGAGCTTTTCACCGTAGCTGCCTCGGACTTTACTCTGTTGACGACTACTCTCTGTGTTCTGTTAGTGAGGAAATTATAGATCCATCGACCGACTTTTCCTGTTATTCCTTTAGCACACATTTTGTGCGCTATTACACCATTGTCACACTTGTCGAAGGCTTTTGTAAAGTCTGTATATATTACATCTGCATTCTTTTTGTCTTCTAGTGCATTTAGGACCTTGTCGTAGTGATCCAATAGTTGAGACAGACAGGAGCGACCTGTTCTAAACCCATGTTGCCCTGGGTTGTGTAACTGATGGGTTTCTAGATGGGTGGTGATCTTGCTTCTTAGGACCCTTTCAAAGATTTTTATGATATGGGATGTTAGTGCTATTGGTCTGTAGTTCTTTGCTGTTGCTTTACTGCCCCCTTTGTGGAGTGGGGCTATGTCTGTTGTTTTTAGTAACTGTGGGACGACCCCCGTGTCCATGCTCCCTCTCCATAGGATGGAAAAGGCTCGTGATAGGGGTTTCTTGCAGTTCTTGATGAACACAGAGTTCCATGAGTCTGGCCCTGGGGCAGAGTGCATGGGCATGTCATTTATTGCCTGTTCGAGGTCATTTGGCGTCAGGATAACATCGGATAGGCTTGTGTTAATCAAATTTTGTGGCTCTCTCATAAAAAATTCATTTTGATCTTCAACTCTCAGTCTGGTTAGCGGCTTGCTAAAAACTGAGTCATATTGGGACTTGAGTAGCTCACTCATTTCCTTGCTGTCATCTGTGTAGGACCCATCTTGTTTAAGTAGGGGCCCAATACTGGACGTTGTTCTCGATTTTGATTTGGCATAGGAGAAGAAATACTTTGGGTTTCTTTCGATTTCATTTATGGCTTTTAGTTCTTCCCGCGATTCCTGACTCCTAAAGGATTCTTTTAGCTTAAGTTCGATGCTTGCTATTTCTCTGACCAGTGTATCCCTACGCATTTCAGATATAATGACCTCTTTTAGCCGCTCTGTTATTCTTTTCCGTCGCCTGTAAAGGGAGCGCCTGTCTCTTTCTGTTTTACATCTACTCCTCCTTTTTCTTAGAGGAATAAGCCTTGTGCATACATCGAGTGCCACCGAGTTAATCTGTTCTAGGCATAAGTTGGGGTCTGTGTTGCTTAGTATATCTTCCCAGCTTATATCGGTTAGGACTTGGTTTACTTGGTCCCACTTTATGTTTTTGTTATTGAAGTTGAATTTGGTGAATGCTCCCTCATGACTAGTCTCATTATGTCGGTCTGGGGCTCCACGCATACATGTCTGAACCTCAATTATGTTGTGATCTGAGTATATTGTTTTTGATATGGTGACATTTCTTATCAGATCATCATTGTTAGTGAAGATGAGGTCTAGTGTATTCTCCAGTCTAGTAGGCTCTATTATTTGCTGGTTTAAATTGAATTTTGTGCAGAGATTTAAAAGCTCGTGTGAGTGTGAGTTTTCATCAGAGCTGCCTCCTGGTGTTATTACTGCAACAATATTATTTGCTATATTCCTCCATTTTAGGTGCCTTAAGTTGAAATCCCCCAGGAGCAAGATGTTGGGTGCAGGAGCTGGAAGGTTTTCCAGACAGTGGTCAATTTAAAAAAAAATAAAAAAAAAATAATAAAGTTAGATTGGGTCCTAGGTTTAACATTTGTGTGATATAATTGTGAGTAACATATAGGATATACAATTTATAAGGTTCAGTTATTCAGTATTTATTTGGTTTTGAGTGAGTAAGTAATCTTTGAGAAGAGACTTGAATTTATAAACAGGTAGTGTTTCTTTTATATTTACAGGTAATGAATTCCAGATTTTAGGGCCTTTTATGTGCATTGAGTTTTTGCATAGCGTGAGATGGACACGAGGAACATCAAAGAGTGATCTGTGCCTTGTGTTATGGTCATGTGTTCTGTTGAGGTTGGCAAGGAGATGTTTGAGGGGAGGGTTAATATCAGAGTTAAGTGTTCTATGTATGTAATAGGTGCAGTAATAAGTATGGATGTTTTGTATGGTGAGTAGGTTTAGTGTATTGAATATTGGTGGAGTGTGCTGCCTGTAGTGAGAATTTGTTATTCTAACTGCAGCCTTTTGTTGGGTAATTAGTGGTCTGAGATGGTTAGTTGTTGTTGAGCCCCATGCACAAATTCCATAGGTGAGATAGGGGTAAATAAGAGAGTGATATAGGGCCAGGAGGGCTGACTGTGGAACATAGTACCGTATCTTCGATAGTATGCCTACAGTCTTGGAGATTTTCTTAGAAATTTGTTGTATATGTGTATGAAATTTGAGTCTATTATCGAGGTGGATTCCTAAGAATTTTCCCTCTGTTAGCTTTGTGATAGGTGATCTGATCCGTTTATCATTATGTTAAGAGACACATCTGTAGCTCTGTTACCAAACTGAATGAAGTAGGTTTTGTCAATGTTTAGTGTAAGTTTGTTAGTCCTCATCCAGGTAGATATTTTCTGTAATTCGGTATTTACAGTATTGGCTAGCGTGACTGGGCTCGGGTGAGAGAAGACGTATGTGGTGTCATCTGCAAAAAGTGTGGGTTTGAGTAATTGCGAAGCATTTGGTAGGTCATTTATGTATAGGAGAAAGAGAAGAGGGCCAAGGACACTTCCCTGTGGGACACCAACTGTAATTGGTTGTGCGGAAGAGCTTGCCCCATTTGCGTACACATATTGGCTTCTGTTGCTGAGGTAAGACTTGAGGTAGTTGAGGGAGTGCCCTCTTATACCATAGTGTGACAATTTTACGTGGAGCAAGTCATGGTCAACTGTATCAAAAGCTTTACGTAAGTCAATGAAGATCCCCAGTGGGACTTCTTTTATCTCTATTGCAGTGTATATATGTTCAAGCATGTGTATAATAGCATCATTAGTATTTTTATTAGGCCTGAATCCAAATTGGCAGGGGTTGAGTATGTTTTGGGAGATAAGGTAGGAGTAGATTCGTTTATGAATTAATTTTTCGAAGAATTTTGAGAGAGAGTGTAAATTGGATATTGGCCTATAGTTATTCAACTCTGTTTGGTCTCCTCCTTTATGGATCGGGGTGACCCTTGCTATTTTGAGAACTGTAGGGAAGGTGGAGGATTCAATGGTATTTAAATCTCCTGCCTTGTTTTTCAGTGCGTTGATAATAAGGGAGACTTCATATGGGTTAGTCGGAGCTAGGAACAGTGTGTTCGGGTAGTTGCCAGTGAGGTAGTCATTTGGTGGGGTATCTGAGCTTGGGATATTATTGGCAAGGTTTTGTCCTATAGTGGAGAAGAAATCATTGAGTCTGTTTGCTGTTTCTGTTGGTGGGAGTTGGGGTTCATCTGATTTTGCTAATTTTATTTCGCTATGTCGTGATATCTTTTTTGTTCCCAGAATTTCTGATAGGGTCTTCCAGGTCTTTTTTATATCACCTCGTAAGTTGGATAATCTGTTCTCATAATACAATTTTTTTGCCCTTCTTATCAGGCTGGTTAGGATTGACGAGTAACGTTTTGTTTGGTCTCTGGTTATGTGACCCATTCTGTACTTTTTTCATATCGGTGTTTTGTATTTATGGATTTGAGAATGCTGGGTGTTAGCCAGGGACTGTTCAGTCTCTTAGCTGTCATCTGTTTAGTTTTTTTAGGGCAGTGCTTGTTATAGAGGTATTGGGTCTTTTTTAGAAAATTATTAAAACATTCGTCAATATCTGTATAGATTTCTAGCTCAGTGTGCCAGTCAATGTTTGTTACTGCTGTTGTGAAGTTATTAATGGCTGCCTCATTGTGAAGTCTGAATATGAGGAAGATTATTATTATTATAATCAAGGGGGGAAGCGCTAAACCCAGAGGATTATACAGCGCCTGGGGGGGGGGATGTGGAAGGCATTCAGGCTTAATTCGGGGAACTGGAGCACAGATCCAATTCCCTAAATCAAGAGCCCCTCACCAACATCAAGGAACCTTCCTTGAGGGGAAATATGAGGAAGAGCAGGGGACCAAGGACACTTCCCTGCGGAACTCCAGTATCAAGTGGCCGTGTTGCGGATGCTGTGTCTTTAATGGTGACATACTGATACCTATTAGTAAGGTAAGATTTGAAATAAGCAAGCGCATGGCCTCTTATACCGTAATGGTCAAGTTTGTGGAGTAGGATGTCGTGGTCTACTGTGTCAAAAGCTTTTCTTAGGTCAATAAAAATTCCTAGTGGATATTCCTTATTTTCCAATGCTGTGTAAAGCAGATTAGCATTTTTATGATTGCATCGTTAGTGCTTTTATTTTTCCTGAATCCAAATTGGCAGGGGTTGAGTATGTTTTGTGTTGTTATAAATGAATATAGTCTCCTGTGCACGAGTTTCTCAAAGATTTTGGATAGCAATGGTAAGTTTGATATTGGCCTATAGTTGTTTAAGTCTGTACGGTCACCACCTTTATGTATTGGTGTAACCCTTGCCATCTTGAGTAGTTTCGGTAAGGTGCTAGTTTCTAGTGACTTGTTAAAAAGTAATGAAATAGCATGCGAAAGGACATGGGCCGCTCGCTTGTACAATAATGGTGGGACATGAGACAGATTCCCTGAGTTATTTTTAAGTGACTTTATAATCTCGGTGACTTCCGTGGGCTCAGTTGGTGCAAGATAGAAGGAATTTGGGAAATTCCCATCTAGGTAGTCCCTGGCATGGACATTGGTATGTGGGATTTTATTGGCGAGATTAGATAAATGACATGCCCATGCACTCTGCCCCAGGGCCAGACTCATGAAACTCCGTGTTTATCAAGAACTGCAAGAAGCCCCTATCACGAGCCTTTACCATCCTATGGAGAGGGAGCATGGACACGGGGGTCGTCCCTCAGTTACTAAAAACAACAGACATAGCCCCACTCCACAAAGGGGGCAGTAAAGCAACAGCAAAGAACTACAGACCGATAGCACTAACATCCCATATCATAAAAATCTTTAAAAGGGTCCTAAGAAGCAAGATCATCACCCATCTAGAAACCCATCAGTTACACAACCCAGGGCAACATAGGTTTAGAACAGGTCGCTCCTGTCTGTCTCAACTATTGGATCACTACGACAAGGTCCTAGATGCACTTGAAGACAAAAAGAATGCAGATGTAATATATACAGATTTTGCAAAAGCCTTCGACAAGTGTGACCATGGCGTTATAGCGCACAAAATGCGTGCTAAAGGAATAACACGAAAAGTCGGTCGATGGATCTATAATTTCCTCACTAACAGAACACAGAGAGTAGTAGTCAACAGAGTAAAGTTCGAGGCAGCTACGGTGAAAAGCTCTGTTCCACAAGGCACAGTACTCGCTCCCATCTTCTTCCTCATCCTCATATCCGACATAGACAAGGATGTCAGCCGCAGCACCGTGTCTTCCTTTGCAGATGACACCCGAATCTGCATGACAGTGTCTTCCATTGCAGACACTGCAAGGCTCCAGGCGGACATCAACCAAATCTTTCAGTGGGCTGCAGAAAACAATATAAAGTTCAACGATGAGAAATTTCAATTACTCAGATATGGTAAACACGAGGAAATTAAATCTTCATCAGAGTACAAAACAAATTCTGGCCACAAAATAGAGCAAAAGACCAACGTCAAAGACCTGGGAGTGATCATGTCGGAGGATCTCACCTTCAAGGACCATAACATTGTATCAATCGCATCTGCTAGAAAAATGACAGGATGGATAATGAGAACCTTCAAAACTAGGGAGGCCAAGCCCATGATGACACTCTTCAGGTCACTTGTTCTATCTAGGCTGGAATATTGCTGCACGCTAACAGCACCTTTCAAGGCAGGTGAAATTGCTGACCTAGAAAATGTACAGAGAACCTTCACGGCGCGCATAACGGAGATAAAACACCTCAATTACTGGGAGCGCTTGAGGTTCCTAAAACTGTATTCCCTGGAACACAGGCGGGAGAGATACATGATATACACCTGGAAAATCCTAGAGGGACTAGTACCGAACTTGCACACGAAAATCACTCACTACGAAAGCAAAAGACTTGGCAGACGATGCAACATCCCCCCAATGAAAAGCAGGGGTGTCACTAGCACGTTAAGAGACCATACAATAAGTGTCAGGGGCCCAAGACTGTTCAACTGCCTCCCAGCATACATAAGGGGGATTACCAACAGACCCCTGGCAGTCTTCAAGCTGGCACTGGACAAGCACCTAAAGTTGGTTCCTGACCAGCTGGGCTGTGGCTCATACGCTGGTTTGCGTGCAGCCAGCAGCAACAGCCTGGTTGATCAGGCTCTGATCCACCAGGAGGCCTGGTCACAGACCGGGCCGCGGGGGCGTTGACTCCCGGAACTCTCTCCAGGTAAACTCCAGGTACTGGAGTTCTCTGACAAGGTAACAGCAGTAAGACAAGAGAGAGAGAGGGGTGGGTGGATTGCATTTTCTTGGACTGCAAGAAGGCATTTGACACAGTACCACACAAGAGATTAGTGCAAAAACTGGAGGACCAAGCAGGGATAACAGGGAAGGCACTACAATGGATCAGGGAATATTTGTCAGGAAGACAGCAGCGAGTAATGGTACGTGGCGAGGTGTCAGAGTGGGCACCTGTGACCAGCGGGGTCCCACAGGGGTCAGTCCTAGGACCAGTGCTGTTTCTGGTATTTGTGAACGACATGACAGAAGGAATAAACTCTGAGGTGTCACTGTTTGCAGATGACGTGAAGTTGATGAGAAGAACTCATTCGATCGAAGACCAGACAGAACTACAAAGGGATCTGGACAGGCTGCTGACCTGGTCCAGCAATTGGCTCCTGGAGTTCAATCCCACCAAGTGCAAAGTCATGAAGATTGGGGAAGGGCAAAGAAGACCGCAGATGGAGTACAGTCTAAGGGGCCAGAGACTACAAACCTCACTCAAGGATCTTGGGGTGAGTATAACACCAGGCACATCTCCTGAAGCACACATCAACCAAATAACTGCTGCAGCATATGGGCGCCTGGCAAACCTCAGAACAGCATTCTGACATCTAAATAAGGAGTCGTTCAGGACCCTGTACACCGTGTATGTTAGGCCCATATTGGAGTATGCGGCACCAGTTTGGAACCCACACCTAGCCAAGCATGTAAAGAAACTAGAGAAAGTGCAAAGGTTTGCCACAAGACTAGTTCCAGAGCTAAGAGGTATGTCCTACGAGGAGAGGTTAAGGGAAATCAACCTGACGACACTGGAGGGCAGGAGAGATAGGGGGGACATGATAACGACTTACAAAATACTGAGAGGAATTGACAAGGTGGACAAAGACAGGATGTTCCAGAGACTGGACACAGCAACAAGGGGACACAGTTGGAAGTTGAAGACACAGATGAATCACAGGGATGTTAGGAAGTATTTCTTCAGCCACAGAGTAGTCAGGAAGAGGAATAGTTTGGGAAGAAATGTAGTGGAGGCAGGATCCATACATAGCTTTAAGCAGAGGTACGATAAAGCTCATAGTTCAGGGAGAGTGACCTAGTAGCGACCAGTGAAGAGGCGGGGCCAGGAGCTTGGACTCGACCCCTGCAACCTCAACTAGGTGAGTACACACACACACACACACACACACACACCAGCATGGGTTCATGGAAGGCAAATCTTGTATCACAAACCTCCTGGAGTTTTATGACAAGGTAACAGAAGTAAGACACGAGAGAGAGGGGTGGGTAGATTGCGTTTTCCTAGACTGCAGGAAGGCCTTTGACACAGTTCCCCACAAGAGATTAGTGCAGAAGCTGGAGGATCAGGCACACGTAAAAGGGAGGGCACTGCAATGGATAAGGGAATACCTGACAGGGAGGCAGCAACGAGTCATGGTACGTGAAGAGGTATCACAGTGGGCGCCTGTTACGAGCGGGGTCCCACAGGGGTCAGTTCTAGGACCAGTGCTATTTTTGATATATGTGAACGACATGATGGAAGGAATAGACTCTGAAGTGTCCCTGTTCGCAGATGACGTGAAGTTGATGAGAAGAATTAAATTGGACGAGGATGAGGCAGGACTGCAAAGAGACCTGGACAGGCTGGACATGTGGTCCAGCAACTGGCTTCTCGAATTCAATCCAGCCAAATGCAAAGTCATGAAGATTGGGGAGGGGCAAAGAAGACCGCAGACAGAGTATAGGCTAGGTGGACAAAGACTACAGACCTCACTCAGGGAGAAAGACCTTGGGGTGACCATAACACCGAGCACATCACCGGAGGCACACATCAACCAAATAACCGCTGCAGCATACGGGCGCCTGGCAAACCTGAGAATAGCGTTCCGATACCTTAATAAGGAATCGTTCAAGACACTGTACACTGTGTATGTTAGGCCCATACTGGAGTATGCAGCACCAGTCTGGAACCCACACCTGGTCAAGCACGTCAAGAAGATAGAGAAAGTACAAAGGTTTGCAACAAGGCTAGTCCCAGAGCTCAGGGGAATGTCGTACGAGGAAAGGTTAAGGGAAATCGGACTGACGACTTTGGAGGACAGAAGGGTCAGGGGAGACATGATAACGACATACAAGATACTGCGGGGAATAGACAAGGTGGACAGAGATAGGATGTTCCAGAGAGGGGACACAGGGACAAGGGGTCACAACTGGAAGCTGAAGACTCAGACGAGTCACAGGGACGTTAGGAAGTATTTCTTCAGTCATAGAGTTGTCAGCAAGTGGAATAGCCTAGCAAGTGAAGTAGTGGAGGCAGGAACCATACATAGTTTTAAGAAGAGGTATGACAAAGCTCAGGAAGCAGAGAGAGAGAGGATCCAGTAGCGATCAGTGAAGAGGCGGGGCCAGGAGCTGAGTCTCGACCCCTGCAACCACAATTAGGTGAGTACAATTAGGTGAGTACACACACATACACACACACACACACACACACACACACACACACACACACACACACACACACACACACACACACACACACACACACACACAGTGGTACCTCAAATATCGGCCGAAATTCCTTCCAGAAGGGTGTTAAAGTGCCGTTACCAAACGAATTTGTTCCCATAAGGAACAATGTAAATTAAATTAAGTCTGTTTCAGACCCCCAATAATGCACTTACAGAAGCACTTACAAAAATACACTTACATAATTGTTCGAGTTGGGAGCTGTTCGAAATTCGAGGTACCACTGTATATACATGTATATACATGTATATACATGTATATACATGTATATATACAATATATACATGTATATATACAATATATTTAAGTTCAAGAGAACTGAACACACTTTTTGATTATAGGTCTTAATAAAACAACAGCAGATTATATATATTATTATTTAGTAATAGAGGGTTATAGTATTTACTAGAAGTAAGACTAGAAATATTATGAGATAACAGGGGATTATAATCTGTGTATTAAACACTAAACAGTTTCTGAATCAACTGACACAGTGGATTTTATCCTAAATATCCCAGGCTGGATAAATCCACCTATAAACCCCAGGATTCATTAAACCCTCTTGGATAAATTTATCCCAATGATGTCAGGTTTGTGAATGACATGAGGGTATCACTACAGCATCAATAGATACCCAGGCATCGCACATGTCTCATCAATGTGACGGTGTCACTAGCCGTCAACAACAGAATTTTACGCCGTGTGTGGCGGCGATTGTAACGACGATTTATTATTGCATAGAATTCTGCTGGGGAGAGTTTCCCCCGTTGCATAGTTTGATGTGTCGGTCCTAGACATTGGTGGCATGTGTGTCTGGCGCTTGTACACAGCCGTAAGTAAGCCACTCCTTACCTGGCTTGCTAGATCACAGTAAACCACTGTTTTCCAGGTTTTGAAGCACACTGTCATCCACTTCACCTGGCTTAAAACACACACACACACACACACACACACACACACACACACACACACACACACACACACACACACACACACACACACACACACACACACACACACACTAAGCCAATTCACCTGATTTAAAATACACTGGCACATAAACACAACAGGCATCATATACATAAACTTAAATTTTTTCATTTCCTTCTTGCCTGAGTTTCGACAGTTGCCAGGCACTGCTTTTATGGAAGACAGTTCCACAGTGCCAAAGACATATGGTATTGGATAAATTACAATGACCAGCCTGAACACATGAGAGGCTTAATTTTGGTAATGTTAAGCTTTGTGGCATGAGTATGGCCTTTAGCCCTGAAATCTTGAGTGCCATTAACCTGGTAGGAGGACACTGACTGTTCTAACCTTCATTTAGTCATATCAGTGCCTAGGAAACTTATGGAGTTTATCAAGAGGAAAGGTAGCGCTATGTAATACTGTGTGATCTGTTGCTGCACGTGTGTTTGTGATGCCTACTGTATATTAGGGTGGTCCTAAAAGTGAATTTTGATTCCCAGGGCTCCCTGCCATGTAATATTCCTTTATTTTGTTAGAAAAAACACCAGATAAAGTTGAGCCTGATCAGATAATGTTTAGTGGTGGCTGTGGACAGTGACCCACAGTTGTGCGTCTGTAACTCCATCAACAACTTCGTCAGTACCCAACATGAAAATCGCAAAAGTTGCAGCATCAAAATTTGAAGCTCACTTGTCACAGGAAATGGTGGGATTGGCACTGCTTGATTCTCCTGTTTCTGAAGACAGTACAAAGGTAATTTTGAAGGCAATGGGAAGGCAAAAATGACTGCCTGGAATGTGTGACCCTTCCACAGGGTCTTTTTCCAATATTAGGTTCTTTGAACACAATTAACAAACTCTAGCTTCTCCAAGCCTTCAAGTTCAACCAGTGTTTATGTGCTAAGATCCATCAACTGAGGACCGAGATGAAAACCTCCAAGAGGCTGTTAAGACCAACCATGTATTCTTATGCTAAGATCTCTCGACTTAAAGACTGAGATGAAGACCTCAACAAGAGGGTCACCCGAAGGTGGGAAGCATCAAGGTCATCAACGACAATGACAAATGTTAAGTTGTTCTA
>NC_091334.1:26040727-26135727 GCF_038502225.1 Cherax quadricarinatus | reverse complement strand
CAAGTTCTGCCTATTTGGCACGACATATATATATATATATATATATATATATATATGTATATATATATATATATATATATATATACATATATATATATACATATATATATATACATATATATATTCTTTCTTTCAACATACCAGCCATATCCCACCGAGATAGGGTGGCCCAAAAGAAAAAACTAAAGTTTCTCCTTTTATATTTAGTAATATATACAGGAGAAGGGGTTACTAGCCCCTTGCTCCCGGCATTTTAGTCGCCTCTTACGACACGCATGGCTTACAGAGGAAGAATTCTTTTCCACTTCCCCATGGAGATAAGAGGAAATAAACAAGAACAAGAATTAGAAAGAAAATAGAAGAAAACCCAGAGGGGTGTGTATATATATATATGCTTGTACACGTATGTGTAGTGTGACCAAAGTGTAACTAGAAGTGGCAAGACATACCTGTAATTTTGCATATTTATGAGACAGACAAAAGACACCAGCAATCCTACCATCATATAAAACAATTACAGGCTTTCGTTTTACACTCACTTGGCAGGACGGTAGTACCTCCCTGGGCGGTTGCTGTTCACCAACCTACTACCTACATATATATATACATATATTTTTTTT
Source organism: Cherax quadricarinatus (assembly GCF_038502225.1). NCBI lineage: Eukaryota > Metazoa > Arthropoda > Malacostraca > Decapoda > Parastacidae > Cherax > Cherax quadricarinatus. The sequence goes on along the minus strand of NC_091334.1, from coordinate 26,135,107 downwards.
TTTCAACAAGTCGGCCGTCTCCCACAGAGGCAGGGTGACCCAAAAAAGAAAGAAAATCCCCAAAAAGAAAATACTTTCATCATCATTCAACACTTTCACCACACTCGCACATTATCACTGTTTTTGCAGAGGTGCTCAGAATACAACAGTCTAGAAGCATAAACATATAAAGATACACAACATATCCCTCCAAACTGCCAATATCCCAAACCCCTCCTTTAAAGTGCAGGCATTGTACTTCCCATTTCCAGGACTCAAGTCCGACTATATGAAAATAACCGGTTTCCCTGAATCCCTTCACTAAATATTACCCTGCTCACACTCCATATATATATATATATATATATAAATATATATATATAAATATATATATATATAAATATATATATATAAATATATATATATATATTCTTTCAACACACCGGCCGTATCCCACCGAGGCAGGGTGGCCCAAAAGGAAAAACGAAAGTTTCTCCTTTTACATTTAGTAATATATACAGGAGAAGAGGTTACTAGCCCCTTGCTCCCGGCATTTTAGTCGCCTCTTACAACACGCATGGCTTACGGAGGAAGAATTCTGTTCCACTTCCCCATGGAGATAAGAGGAAATAAACAAGAATAAGAACTAGAAAGAAAATAGAAGAAAACCCAGAGGGGTGTGTATATATATGCTTGTACATGTATGTGTAGTGTGACCTAAGTGTAAGTAGAAGTAGCAAGACGTACCTGAAATCTTGCATGTTCATGAGACAGAAAAAAGGACACCAGCAATCCTACCATCAAGTAAAACAGTTACAGGTTTTCGTTGTACACTCACTTGGCAGTATATATATACGTATATACATACATATATACATATATATGCATATATACATACATATACATATATATATATATATATATATATATATATATATACATACATACATACATACATACATACATACATACATACATACATACATACATACACATACATACACATACAGGTGCTCCAAGACTTACGATGGGGTTATGTGCCAATGAAACACTGTAAGTTGAATATGAATATATGATAAATAAGTCAATACAGCAGAGCATCTATTAATGTGTGTTTTACACTGCAGTATTTTATACAAGTGATGGTAAAGCATCTTAAGCTGCTCTACGTCACACAACAACATGTACACTCTACTTGTTATTGCTTGTTGATTTGTGGAGAGGGTTGATGTGACCTGTACAATACCTGTACAAACATTTGACAGGCTAACTGACCCTGTACAGTACCTGTACAAACATATGACAGACTATCTGACCCTGTACAGTACCTGTACAAACATATGACAGACTATCTGACCCTGTACAGTACCTGTACAAACATATGACAGACTATCTGACCCTGTACAGTACCTGTACAAACATATGACAGACTATCTGACCCTGTACAGTACCTGTACAAACATATGACAGACTATCTGACCCTGTACAGTACCTGTACAAACATATGACAGACTATCTGACCCTGTACAATACCTGTACAAACATATGACAGGCTATCACCAGCTATCAGCTTTCACTTGCAAATATCAGTAAAAATGCCATATTTTACCAGGTAAGACAAGCTTGTTAACTAAATAAATGCATCCAGAGTAATTCCCACCATAATATAAACATGAGCTATCCAAGAAAACATGACAACAGTTATAAAATCACAAGAGAAGCTTCTCAAGGTTCTAGGCATGTTGTTGTTATTGTTGTGTTGAAGGTTGTGATGACCCCAGGGTCACCGTGTCCCTCTCACTGCTGTGAAATTAACTACCAGAATGCTTTTGCAATTTTTATTTTTTTTAACATATCGGCCATTTCCCACCAAGGCAGGGTGGCCCACCAAGGCAGGGTGGCCCACCAAGGCAAGGTGGCCCACCAAGGCAGGGTGGCCTGAAAAAGAAAAACTTTCACTATCATTCACTCCATTACTGTCTTGCCAGAGGGGTGCTTACACTACAGTTACGAAACTGCAACATAAACACCCCTCCTTCAGAGTGCAGACACTGTACTTCCCACCTCCAGGACTCAAGTCCGGCCTGCCGGTTTCCCTGAACCCCTTCATAAATGTTACCTTGCTCACACTCCAACAGAACATAAGTTCTAAAAACCATTTCTCTCCATTCACTCCTATCTAACACGCTCACACATGCTTGCTGGAAGTCCAAGCCCCTCACACACAAAACCCCCTTTACCCCCTCCCTCCAACCTTTCCTAGACTGACCTCTACCCCGCCTTCCCTCCACTTCAGATTTATACACTCTTGAAGTCATTCTATTTTGTTCCATCCTCTCTACATGTCCAAACTACCTCAACAACCCCTCCTCAGCCCTCTGGATAATAGTTTTGGTAATCCCGCACCTCCTCCAAAATTCCAAACTATAAATTCTCTGCATTATATTCACACCACACATTGCCCTCTGACATGACATCTCCACTGCCTCCAACCTTCTCCTTGTTGCAACATTCATCACACCCATATAAAAGCGTTGGTACAATTATACTCTCATACATTCCCCTCTTTGCTTCCATGGACAAAGTTCTTTGTCTCCACAGACTCCTCAGTGCAATTCTATGATTCACCTCATCCTTCACAGACCCATCTGCTGACACGTCCACTCCTAAATATCTGAATACATTCACCTCCTCCATTTTCTCCCTCCAATCTGATATCCAATCTTTCGTTACCTAATTTTTTTGTTATCCTCATCACCTTACTCTTTCCTATATTCACTTTTAACTTCCTTCTCTTACATACCCTACCAAACTCATCCACCAACTTTTGCAACTTTTCTTCAGAATCTCCCAAAAGGCCCTGAGCCACCATGAGGCCTGGTCACAGACTGGGCTGTGGGGGCATTGACCCCCAGAACTCTCTCCAGGTATACTCCAGGTATACTCCAGCACAGTGTCATCAGCAAAGAGCAACTGTGACAACTCCCACTTTGTGTTAGATTCTTTATCTTTTAACCCCACACCTCTTACCAACACCCGAGCATTCACTTCTCTTACAACCCCATCAATAAATATATTGAACAACCACGGTGACATCACACATCCTTGTCTAAGGCCTACTTTTACTGAGAAATAATCTCCCTCTCTCCTACATATTCTAACCTGACCCTCACAATTCTTGTAAAAACTCTTCACTGCTTTCAATAACTTACCTCCTATTCCATACACTTTCAATATCTGCCACATTGCTCCCCTATCCATCCTGTCATATGCCTTTTCCAAATCCATAAATGCCACAAAAACCTCTTTACCTTTATCTAAATACTGTTCACTTATATGTTTCACTGTAAACACCTGGTCCACACACCCCTTACCTTTCCTAAAGCCTCCTTGTTCATCTGCTATCCTGTTCTCCGTCTTACTCTTAATTCTTTCAATAACAACTCTACCATACACTTTACCAGGTATACTCAACAGACTTATTCCCCTATAATTTTTGCACTCTCTTTTGTCCCCTTTGCCTTTATACAAAGGAATTATGCATGCTCTCTGCCAATCCCTAGGTACCTTACCCTCCCTTATACATTTATTAAATAATAGCACCAACCACTCCAAAACTATATCCCCACCTGCTTTTAACATTTCTAGCTTTATCCCATCAATTCCAGCTGCCTTACCACCAGAGCCTCACAAACTTCCCCCACACTCACAACTGGCTCTTCCTCACTCCTAAAAGATGTTATTCTTCCTTGCCCTATACACGAAATCACAGCTTCCCTATCTTCATTAAGATTTAATAATTCCTCAGAATATTCCCTCCATCTTTCCGATACCTCTAACTATCAAATCCATTTGTTCCGTAGACTTTCTCAACTTATTAATCTCACTCCAAAGCTTTTTCTTATTTTCAACAAAATTTGTTGATAACATCTCACCCACTCTCTCATTTGCACTTTTTTTTACATTGCTTCACCACTCTCTTAACCTCTCTTTTTCTCTCCATATACTTCTCCCTCATCACATCACTTCTTTGTAAAAACCTGTTATATGCTAACTTTTTCTCTCTTACTACTCTCTTTACATCATCATTCCACCAATCACTCTTCTTCCCTCCTGCACCCACTTTCCTGTAACCACAAACTTCTGCTGAACACTCTAACACTACATTCTTAAACCTACCCCATACCTCTTCAACCCCATTGCCTATACTCTCACTAGTCCATCTATCGTGTACGAATGGTATATAATACCGACAAGATGAGATTAAGACACATGTGCAACATCTGGGTATCTTTATTGTAGACGTTTCGCCATCCAGTGGCTTTATCAATACAAATTCTAGGACATAACTTGAAGACAGTAGAACTATGTACAGAAGATGAGGTAATCAGTCCCTCAACCTAGGAGTAGGTGCGAAGAGCACCATAGTCGTGGAGATTCTCCACGACTATGGTGCTCTTCGCACCTACTCCTAGGTTGAGGGACTGATTACCTCATCTTCTGTACATAGTTCTACTGTCTTCAAGTTATGTCCTAGAATTTGTATTGATAAAGCCACTGGATGGCGAAACGTCTACAATAAAGATACCCAGATGTTGCACATGTGTCTTAATCTCATCAGTCCATCTATCCTCCATTAGTTGTTTACATCTTTCCCTAATGGCCTCCCCCTTTAGCTTATAAACATTCACCTCCCTCTTACTTGCTACTTCCATTTTCCTTGTATCCCATCTACCTTTCACTCTCACTGTAGCTACAACTAAAAAGTGATCTGATATAGCTGTGGCCCCTCTGTAAACATGTACATCCTGAAGTCTACCCAATAGTCTTTTATCTACCAATACGTAGTCCAACAAACTACTGTCATTACATCCTAATCATATCTTGTATACTTATTTATCCTCTTTTTCTTAAAATATGTATTACCTATAACTAAACCCCTTTCTATACCAAATTCAATCAAAGGGCTCCCATTATCATTTACACCTGGCACCCCAAACTTACCTACCACACCCTCTTTAAATGTTTCTCCTACTTTACTCTCTCACTTGGTTCAAAAGATCCAACACACTCGCTTAATATCTCCCAAAAACTCTCTTCTCTACACTCCTCTCTTCTCCAGGTGCACACACACTTATTATGACCCACTTTTTGCATCTGACCCTTATTTTAATCCACATAATCCTTAAATTTATACATTTATATTCCCTCTTCTCCTTCCATAACTGATCCTTCAACATTATTGCTACTCCTTCCTTAGCTGTAACTCTCTCAGATACTCCTGACTTAATCCAATTTATTTCTCCCCACTGAAACTCACCTACCCCCTGTCAGTGTTGTTTTACTATTTAGTACATATTAATAAATTTAATACTTGACGTGCTGTTGGAGTGTGAGCAAAGTAACATTTATGAAGGGATTCAGGGAAACCGGCAGGCCGGACTTGAGTCCTGGAGATGGGAAGTACAGTGCCTGCACTCTGAAGGAGGGGTGTTAATGTTGCAGTTTAAAAACTGTAGTGTAAAGCACCCTTCTGGCAAGACAGTGATGGAGTGAATGATGGTGAAAGTTTTTCTTTTTAGGGCCACCCTGCCTTGGTGGGAATCGGCCGGTGTGATAATAATAATAAAAATAAATTAATAAATTTATTACAATAAAGAAAAATAGTAAAATTATAACTTTCCCTTGCATTTTTAACAATAAAAAGAGTGTAAGAGAGGGTGGGTGGAACATTTGAGCATTGGTAGCCCTTAACACCACCACCCTCACACATGTCACAGTTTCTTTATTACAATATACAAGTGTACAAACTAAACTGATGCACAAATATATACGAAGTAGGTACTGTATACACATTACATAAAGGTTCATTTCAATTTTTCTTTTATTATGCAAAGGAAGATAAAGAGAAGATACATAAACACTGGGTGAGTCTCTCTCATGGATACTTATAAGTAAATAAACAAACAATTACTTGAACTAAATACCAGTATTGAAAAGTAAATCAATGAGATGTTTATGTTGGTGATCACTACAGTGTGGAGGCTCACCATCGCCAAGAATGTTCATAGGTATAGCACCATCGTACAGTTGAAATGTCTTAAGTCAAACCATCATAAAGCAAGGAGCACCTCTATATACACACAGACACATACAGATGTGTGTGTATAATATAGATATATACATAGATATATATATATAATGTATGTATGTATATACGTATAGACATACATATGTACAATAACAGATAATGTCTTGAAAATTATAGAATATAATTCTCTGCATTATTTCAACAACAAGTTTGGTCGATGGTTGAAGACGAGAGTTATAGGCAACACTAAAGTGTTATAAGCAATTCTAAGGAATTATAGGTAATACTAAGGTGTTATAGGTAAAACTAAGGTGTCGTAGATAGGACTAAGGTGTTATAGGCAAGACGAAAGTGTTATATGTAAGACTAAGGTGTTATAGGTAATCAGAGCATTATTGGTACTTAAGTTATAACAACTTTCTCTTGAAAAAGTTCATATCTTTCAAAACTCTGGCTCTGATTTTTGTTTAAAGTTGTGTAGAGCTCTATTTAAAGCTTTATTTCAGGGAGACAGAGCTTGAACTGTGAAGTTTGTGGTGGGAACTCTATGTAGAGGATTTACAGCTTTGTTGAGGTGGTGTGTTTAGACACGATAGAACAGAAGAGGATGAACAGGAGGGGGTATAAATTTTGAAAGGAGGGAAGATGGGTTCAGGGACAGACCTACTATGAAACTAATGAAGATTAAGTTTGAGGGCCCCTAATCTCTGAGGGGCCCCTAATCCCTGAGGGGCCCTGAACCAACTTTAGTCCACATTGCTTAAAAATTTGGGGCCTACTGTATGAGAAGGGGTTTTTAAAAATAATAATATTAATAATATAGTGTAATTCAATACAAGATAATAGTTAAAATGAAAACTAAAAGGTTATTAAGGTTTCATGGAGGCCTATTGTTGTTGGTTGCCATGGTGACCCCATGACAGGTCAAACTTCAGCGACCCAATTCAAGGCTCTGCTTAGAAATCACCTCATCTCCCAAAATTAACCACACAAACACTATATAATATCGCCACCAACAGCTCAAAAATTCCTAAATATTTTAAGATTATTTCAAAATTAAAATGGTTCCAATCTAATTATGTAAAATGTGCCAAAATATAATGGTGTAACCTGTTAATCAAGTCATCTCAATTATAAATTCAATTACTGCTAAACCACTAACTACTCCAGGTAAACCTCCGTTGAAATATAGAAAATGATATTCAATTCGAACCAACTATGATATATGTGCCTAGTATTAAGTAGTCTGTTAAGCAATAGGTTTAGTCTGCCCAAAATGCCCTGGCATGATAGTGGCTTTCTTTGTACTTAGCAAATCAAAACTGTAATTATACATTGTAAACTATGCAAAGAAATAAAATTTTTAATCTTCAAAAATGTAGGTCCACCACTGCATTGGGGTCATCATAGGAAGAATTGGAGGGAGGGGGTATAAAGGTGGTTTAAGTGCTATGGGCTTGGGCATCTAACAGGCTTGTGTGTGTTAGGAAAGAGCAAGGTAATGTTTATGAAGGAATTCATGAACAATGGTTAGCAGGAATTGAGTTCTGGAGATGGGAAGTACAGTGGCTGCACTCTGAAGGAGGGGTGGTGGGAGGAGGAGAAGAGGAGGAAGAGCCACACACCATCATGGGCCTTCAATAACTCAATGTGTTTAATGATCAGTGACACCTGTGTCTACTAGTAGCACCTGTGTCTTCTAGTAACACCTGTGTCTGCTAGTAGCAGGTGTCTACTCTGAGGTCCTCTTGGCCAGCCTGACCCAAACACCATCCTGGGCCTTCAATAACCCACTGCGTTGCTCAATGATGAGAGGCACCTGTGTCTTCTTACTGGGTATGAAGGCAAATTCTTGCAGGAGGTAGACAATGGCCACCTTGGCCTCCATCAATGCAAACCTCATTCCTGACAATAAGCAGATAACAGTAGTATTAGTGGTACAATGACATGGATGGTGCAGTTTGTAACTAACGCACAACACATAATCTACCTCCACAGGAGTAAGGCCACCGGGACTCACCTATACAGTTGCGTGGACCACTTCCAAATGGCAGGTAGACACTGTGCGGCCGCCGGGCCTTGTTCTCTGGTGAGAAGCGCTCAGGGTCGAACCGTTCAGGGTTCGGGTAGTGGTCGCCATCACGGTGTATGCTGCAATCAGGAAAAAATTGACAAATCATGAGCCCTGTGTATTTTGCAACAAGGAACTTGACCAATCATGAGCCCTGTGTATGCTGCAACAAGGAACTTGACCAATCATGAGCCCTGTGTATGCTGCAACAAGGAACCTGACCAATCAAGAGCCCTGTATACATTGCAATCACAAATTAAACAGGTTGCAATAGATAGATGTCATGTAATAATTTCGATAGACAGGTTGAAATAGACTTCATGTATTAATCTAAATAAACAAGCTGTAACATAGATTTCATGTTTAAACTGTCAGCAACTGAAGAAGTTCATTTAAACTTTAAATAAGTGTTGAAAGGCCTTCAGAGTAAATGCTAGTCAGTAACATTAATAGAACATGGTACTATATAGAGGAGCTTATGAGAGAGGTGACCCCATCTATCAGGTGGTAAAGATAGATTAGAGAGTAGACTAGAAGCAGTGTTACTTAAGACATGTTTCTCTCAAGTACATTCAATATTTTGAACCCATACAGTGTAATTGTCGAGGTTGGGCTATTTGGAGTGTGGTCCCCAGGGTCAGAGGCCTCAAGGCCCAGTCCCAGGCCAGGCTTATAGTGACCTTACCTGTAGATGGGTATGGTGACCTTCTGGCCGCGGTGCAAGGTCAGGTCGGTGCCGGGAAGAATGTAGTCTTTAGTGACGGTGCGGTCGACACGCGGCGCCGGGGGGTATAACCTCAGTGTCTCTGTGGAAGTAAGATGTTATTAATGTCTCACATTAATGTTACAACCAGGAGGAACAGTTAATGTGTACACCAGTCATGTTAGTGTTGATGTGTATGTGTGGTACTAACACAGTTATTGACTGAGGGATGGTCAATGTGTCTTCTTCATCTTCCCATGTGTCAGCTAGAACTATCAGGTACATTAACCAGACAACTTACCAGCAAACACCATATCAAGGTAGGTCATCTCCATGATGGCATCGTAGCTGACGTCACCGCCATGCTTCTCCAGGACCCCCTCGATCTCCTGCATGCACCTCTGTTGCACATCCGGGTGTAGTGCCAGGCAGTATGACACAAAGCTCAGGGTGGTCGCCGTTGTGTCATACCCAGCAATGTAGAACAGCACACACTGTGCTGTAATCACCAGGTCTGTCAACACTGGAAAAAAATTGCATATTAATTTTGATTTCCAAGCATGGAATTAACTCCACTACTCCCTGGGCATCATGTCACCCTTACAGGTATGGTGCTTCCTCACAGAAACACATATGACATGATGCCAATGGCAATATTTACAACTTCAGATAAAAAAAAAAAATCACAATATTGGGGTTGAGAAAATTTACAACCCACAAATCAGGACACAAATTACTAGGGTTTTGGGTCCATTCTGGACCTACTGAAGGATCACTAGCTGATGTTTTAGTCCATTCTCGACCAGTATCAGCATCAGGCTTCTTTACCAATCAGGGTCCAGGGGCTCTTACTCAACTGACACCCACTTAATTAATCTGATGGACTACCTGAGAACTTAAATGTAGCTAGGGAATCTCATAGGCATGGTGACTTTAAACTTGCAAAAGTACTTCGATATTGTCAACCATAATACATATATTATGTACGCAACTACAAGCTATCAGCATAGGTTCTGTAGACTGGTTTAAGTTCTACCTGAGCATCTACAAACAAACTATCTAGATCAACAACACAGAATTGGAACCCTTGCCAATAGCATATGGGGTTCACCAAGGTAGTATTCTGGTGATAGTTTGTGGGGTTCACCAAGGTAGTATTCTGGTGATAGTATGTGGGGTTCACCAAGGTAATATTCTGGTGATACTATGTGGGTTTCACCAAGGTAGTATTCTGGTGACAGTATGTGGGGTTCACCAAGGTAGTATTCTGGTGATAGTATGTGGGGTTCACCAAAGTAGTATTCTGGTGATAGTATGTGGGGTTCACCAAGGTAGTATTCTAGTGATAGTATGTGGGGTTCACCAAGGTAGTATTCTGGTGATAGTATGTTGGGTTCACCAAGGTAGTATTCTGGTGACAGTATGTGGGGTTCACCAAGATAGTATTCTGGTGATAGTATGTTGGGTTCACCAAGGTAGTATTCTGGTGATAGTATGTTGGGTTCACTAAGGTAGTATTCTGGTGATAGTATGTTGGGTTCACCAAGGTAGTATTCTGGTGATAGTATGTGCGGTTCACCAAGGTAGTATTCTGGGTCCTTTACTGTTCCTATGTTATGTGAATGACACGCCCATCAATGTCAAGTGTAAGCTTCTGTCATATGCAGATGACAGTACTCTGTTAGTATCAGGTAAAGACTTACAATGTAGTATAGCTAATGTACTATCACTAGACCTAGAGTCCTGCAGCAAACAGTAGACAACAAACCACCATAACACTTCGGGAAAACAGAAGCCATACTCTTTGACACAAAATTGAACTGAAATGGGTAAATAATTTTAATGTTCTGTGTAATGGGGAACCTATCACTTCAGTGTAATGGGGAACCCATCACTTCAGTGTAATGAGGAATTCATCACTTCAGTGTAATGGGGAACCCATCACTTCAGTGTAATGGGAAACCTGTCACTTCAGTGTCATGGGAAACCTATCACTTCAGCATAAGGGGAATCCATTAGTTCAGTGTAATGGGGAACCCATCACTTCAGTGTAATGGGAAACCTGTCACTTCAGTGTCATGGGAAACCTGTCACTTCAGCATAAGGGGAATCCATTACTTCAGTGTAATGGGGAACCCATCACTTCAGTAGCTTCAGTGAAATGTCTGGGTATCCCTTGAGATCCAAGCATGTCAGAACTGACAGGGAACAGTGTAGTAAAGAAAGTGAACGTCAGGCTAAAGTTCCTCTACAGACAGGCACAGTGTCTACCTACTGAGGCACAGTGTCTACCTACTGAGGCACAGTGTCTACCAACTGAGGCACAGTGTCTACCTACTGAGGCACAGTGTCTACCTACTGAGGCACAGTGTCTACCTACTGAGGCACAGTGTCTACCTACTGAGGCACAGTGTCTACCTACTGAGGCACAGTGTCTACCTACTGAGGCACAGTGTCTACCTACTGAGGCACAGTGTCTACCTACTGAGGCACAGTGTCTACCTACTGAGGCACAGTGTCTACCTACTGAGGCACAGTGTCTACCTACTGAGGCACAGTGTCTACCTACTGAGGCACAGTGTCTACCTACTGAGGCACAGTGTCTACCTACTGAGGCACAGTGTCTACCTACTGAGGCACAGTGTCTACCTACTGAGGCACAGTGTCTACCTACTGAGGCACAGTGTCTACCTACTGAGGCACAGTGTCTACCTACTGAGGCACAGTGTCTACCTACTGAGGCACAGTGTCTACCTACTGAGGCACAGTGTCTACCTACTGAGGCACAGTGTCTACCTACTGAGGCACAGTGTCTACCTACTGAGGCACAGTGTCTACCTACTGAGGCACAGTGTCTACCTACTGAGGCACAGTGTCTACCTACTGAGGCACAGTGTCTACCTACTGAGTCACAGTGTCTACCTACTGAGGCACAGTGTCTACCTACTGAGGCACAGTGTCTACCTACTGAGGCACAGTGTCTACCTACTGAGGCACAGTGTCTACCTACTGAGGCACAGTGTCTACCTACTGAGGCACAGTGTCTACCTACTGAGGCACAGTGTCTACCTACTGAGGCACAGTGTCTACCTACTGAGGCACAGTGTCTACCTACTGAGGCACAGTGTCTACCTACTGAGGCACAGTGTCTACCTACTGAGGCACAGTGTCTACCTACTGAGGCACAGTGTCTACCTACTGAGGCACAGTGTCTACCTACTGAGTCACAGTGTCTACCTACTGAGGCACAGTGTCTACCTACTGAGCCACAGTGTCTACCTACTGAGGCACAGTGTCTACCTACTGAGGCACAGTGTCTACCTACTGAGGCACAGTGTCTACCTACTGAGGCACAGTGTCTACCTACTGAGGCACAGTGTCTACCTACTGAGGCACAGTGTCTACCTGCTGAGGCACAGTGTCTACCTACTGAGGCACAGTGTCTACCTACTGAGGCACAGTGTCTACCTACTGAGGCACAGTGTCTAACTACTGAGGCACAGTGTCTACCTACTGAGGCACAGTGTCTACCTGCTGAGGCACAGTGTCTACCTACTGAGGTACAGTGTCTACCTACTGAGGCACAGTGTCTACCTACTGAGGCACAGTGTCTACCTACTGAGGCACAGTGTCTACCTACTGAGGCACAGTGTCTACCTACTGAGGCACAGTGTCTAACTGCTGAGGCACAGTGTCTACCTACTGAGGCACAGTGTCTACCTACTGAGGCACAGTGTCTACCTACTGAGGCACAGTGTCTACCTACTGAGGCACAGTGTCTACCTACTGAGGCACAGTGTCTACCTGCTGAGGCACAGTGTCTACCTACTGAGGCACAGTGTCTACCTACTGAGGCACAGTGTCTACCTACTGAGGCACAGTGTCTACCTACTGAGGCACAGTGTCTACCTACTGAGGCACAGTGTCTACCTACTGAGCCACAGTGTCTACCTGCTGAGGCACAGTGTCTACCTACTGAGGCACAGTGTCTACCTGCTGAGGCACAGTGTCTACCTACTGAGGCACAGTGTCTACCTACTGAGGCACAGTGTCTACCTGCTGAGGCACAGTGTCTACCTACTGAGGCACAGTGTCTACCTACTGAGGCACAGTGTCTACCTACTGAGGCACAGTGTCTACCTACTGAGTCACAGTGTCTACCTACTGAGGCACAGTGTCTACCTGCTGAGGCACAGTGTCTACCTACTGAGGCACAGTGTCTACCTACTGAGGCACAGTGTCTACCTACTGAGGCACAGTGTCTACCTGCTGAGGCACAGTGTCTACCTACTGAGGCACAGTGTCTACCTACTGAGGCACAGTGTCTACCTACTGAGGCACAGTGTCTACCTGCTGAGGCTCGCAGGACACTATGTCTAGCTCTCATACAATGCCATATAGATTACACTCGCTCTTCATGTACTCTGCCTTAACAAAACAATAAAAGAGACTACAAATCAGCCAGAACAAAATGGTGAGAATCCTCCTGGACCTGAGTCCAAGAGAACATGTAGGCCAGGATGAATTACAATAACTGGACCAGAGTCCAAGAGAACATGTAGGCCAGGATGAATTACAATAACTGGACCAGAGTCCAAGAGAACATGTAGGCCAGGATGAATTACAATAACTGGACCGGAGTCCAAGAGAACATGTAGGCCAGGATGAATTACAATAACTGGACCTGAGTCCAAGAGAACATGTAGGCCAGGATGAATTACAATAACTGGACCTGAGTCCAAGAGAACATGTAGGCCAGGATGAATTACAATAACTGGACCTGAGTCCAAGAGAACATGTAGGCCAGGATGAATTACAATAACTGGACCGGAGTCCAAGAGAACATGTAGGCCAGGACGAATTACAATAACTGGACCGGAGTCCAAGAGAACATGTAGGCCAGGATGAATTACAATAACTGGACCTGAGTCCAAGAGAACATGTAGGCCAGGATGAATTACAATAACTGGACCTGAGTCCAAGAGAACATGTAGGCCAGGATGAATTACAATAACTGGACCTGAGTCCAAGAGAACACGTAGGCCAGGATGAATTACAATAACTGGACCTGAGTCCAAGAGAACATGTAGGCCAGGATGAATTACAATAACTGGACCTGAGTCCAAGAGAACATGTAGGCCAGGATGAATTACAATAACTGGACCTGAGTCCAAGAGAACATGTAGGCCAGGATGAATTACAATAACTGGACCTGAGTCCAAGAGAACATGTAGGCCAGGATGAATTACAATAACTGGACCTGAGTCCAAGAGAACATGTAGGCCAGGATGAATTACAATAACTGGACCTGAGTCCAAGAGAACATGTAGGCCAGGATGAATTACAATAACTGGACCGGAGTCCAAGAGAACATGTAGGCCAGGACGAATTACAATAACTGGACCGGAGTCCAAGAGAACATGTAGGCCAGGACGAATTACAATAACTGGACCAGAGTCCAAGAGAATATATAGGCCAGGACGAATTACAATAACTGGACCAGAGTCCAAGAGAATATATAGGCCAGGACGAATTACAATAACTGGACCAGAGTCCAAGAGAATATATAGGCCAGGACGAATTACAATAACTGGACCAGAGTCCAAGAGAATATATAGGCCAGGACGAATTACAATAACTGGACCGGAGTCCAAGAGAATATATAGGCCAGGATGAATTACAATAACTGGACCGGAGTCCAAGAGAATATATAGGCCAGGATAAATTACAACAGCTGGACCGGAGTCCAAGAGAATATATAGGCCAGGATAAATTACAACAGCTGGACCGGAGTCCAAGAGAATATATAGGCCAGGATGAATTACAACAGCTGGACCGGAGTCCAAGAGAATATATAGGCCAGGATAAATTACAACAGCTGGACCGGAGTCCAAGAGAATATATAGGCCAGGATAAATTACAACAGCTGGAAGTACTGAATGTTGAAGACAGAACTTAAATCATGTTTATAAAACTACTCACAAGCAGTGTCCAGAGTAACTTGCTGCCGAGTGTGTCAAGCCTGGCAACCAAAGCCAGTATAGCACTATGGTAAGTACAGGCCAATATAGTACTAGGGTAAGTACAGGCCAGTATAGTACTAGGGGAAGTACAGGCCAGTATAGTACTAGGGGAAGTACAGGCCAGTATAGTACTAGGGTAAGTACAGGCCAGTATAGTACTAGGGGAAGTACAGGCCAGTATAGCACTAGGGTGAGTACAGGCCAGTATAGCACTAGGGTGAGTACAGGCCAGTATAGTACTAGGGTGAGTACAGGCCAGTATAGCACTAGGGTAAGTACAGACCAGTATAGTACTAGGGTGAGTACAGGCCAGTATAGTACTAGGGTGAGTACAGGCCAGTATAGCACTAGGGTAAGTACAGGCCAGTATAGTACTAGGGTGAGTACAGGCCAGTATAGTACTAGGGTAAGTACAGGCCAGTATAGTACTAGGGGAAGTACAGGCCAGTATAGTACTAGGGGAAGTACAGGCCAGTATAGTACTAGGGGAAGTACAGGCCAGTATAGTACTAGGGGAAGTACAGGCCAGTATAGTACTAGGGGAAGTACAGGCCAGTATAGTACTAGGGGAAGTACAGGCCAGTATAGTACTAGGGGAAGTACAGGCCAGTATAGTACTAGGGGAAGTACAGGCCAGTATAGTACTAGGGGAAGTACAGGCCAGTATAGTACTAGGGGAAGTACAGGCCAGTATAGTACTAGGGGAAGTACAGGCCAGTATAGTACTAGGGGAAGTACAGGCCAGTATAGTACTAGGGGAAGTACAGGCCAGTATAGTACTAGGGGAAGTACAGGCCAGTATAGTACTAGGGGAAGTACAGGCCAGTATAGTACTAGGGGAAGTACAGGCCAGTATAGTACTAGGGGAAGTACAGGCCAGTATAGTACTAGGGGAAGTACAGACCAGTATAGTACTAGGGGAAGTACAGGCCAGTATAGTACTAGGGGAAGTACAGGCCAGTATAGTACTAGGGGAAGTACAGGCCAGTATAGTACTAGGGGAAGTACAGGCCAGTATAGTACTAGGGTAAGTACAGGCCAGTATAGTACTAGGGTAAGTACAGGCCAGTATAGTACTAGGGTAAGTACAGGCCAGTATAGTACTAGGGTAAGTACAGGCCAGTATAGTACTAGGGTAAGTACAGGCCAGTATAGTACTAGGGGAAGTACAGGCCAGTATAGTACTAGGGGAAGTACAGGCCAGTATAGTACTAGGGTAAGTACAGGCCAGTATAGTACTAGGGGAAGTACAGGCCAGTATAGTACTAGGGGAAGTACAGGCCAGTATAGTACTAGGGTAAGTACAGGCCAGTATAGTACTAGGGGAAGTACAGGCCAGTATAGTACTAGGGGAAGTACAGGCCAGTATAGTACTAGGGGAAGTACAGGCCAGTATAGTACTAGGGGAAGTACAGGCCAGTATAGCACTAGGGTAAGTACAGGCCAGTATAGTACTAGGGTAAGTACAGGCCAGTATAGCACTAGGGTAAGTACAGACTAGTATAGTACTAGGGGAAGTACAGACCAGTGTAGTACTAGGGGAACTACAGACCAGTATAGTACTAGGGTAAGTACAGGCCAGTATAGCACTAGGGTAAGTACAGACCAGTATAGTACTAGGGGAAGTACAGACCAGTATACTACTAGGGGAGGTACAGGCCAGTATAGTACTAGGGGAAGTACAGGCTAGTATAGTACTAGGGGAAGTACAGACCAGTATAGTACTAGAGGAAGTACAGGCCAGTATAGCACTAGAGTAAGTACAGGCCAGTATAGTACTAGGGGAAGTACAGACCAGTATAGTACTAGAGGAAGTACAGGCCAGTATAGCACTAGAGTAAGTACAGGCCAGTATAGCACTATGGGAACTACAGACCAGTATAGTACTAGGGGAAGTACAGGCCAGTATAGCACTAAGGTAAGTAGAGGCCAGTATAGTACTAGGGGAAGTACAGGCCAGTATAGCACTAGGGTAAGTACAGACCAGTATAGTACTAGGGGAAGTACAGGTCAGTACAGTACTAGGGGAACTACAGACCAGTATAGTACTAGGGGAAGTACAGGCCAGTATAGCACTCGAGTAAGTACAGGCCAGTATAGTACTAGGGGAAGTACAGGCCAGTATAGCACTAGGGTAAGTACAGACCAGTATAGCGCTAGGGTAAGTACAGACCAGTATAGCACTACGGGAAGTACAGGCCAGTATAGTACTAGGGGAAGTACAGACCAATATAGTACTAGGGGAAGTACAGGCCAGTATAGTACTAGGGGAACTACAGACCAGTATAGTACTAGGGGAAGTACAGGCCAGTATAGCACTAGAGTAAGTACAGGCCAGTATAGTACTAGGGGAAGTACAGGCCAGTATAGCACTAGGGTAAGTACAAACCAGTATAGTACTAGGGGAAGTACAGACCAGTATAGCACTATGGGAAGTACAGGCCAGTATAGTACTAGGCAAAGTACAGGCCAGTATAGTACTAGGGGAAGAACAGGCCAGTATAACACTAGAGTAAGTGCAAACCAGTATAGTACTAGGGGAAGTACAGACCAGTATAGCACTATGGGAAGTACAGGCCAGTATAGTACTAGGCAAAGTACAGGCCAGTATAGTACTAGGGGAAGAACAGGCCAGTATAACACTAGAGTAAGTACAAACCAGTATAGTACTACGGGAAGTACAGACCAGTATAGCACTATGGGAAGTACAGGCCAGTATAGTACTAGGCAAAGTACAGGCCAGTATAGTACTAGGGGAAGTACAGGCCAGTATAGTACTAGGGGAACTACAGACCAGTATAGTACTAGGGGAAGTACAGGCCAGTATAGCACTAGAGTAAGTACAGGCCAGTATAGTACTAGGGGAAGTACAGGCCAGTATAGCACTAGGGTAAGTACAAACCAGTATAGTACTAGGGGAAGTACAGACCAGTATAGCACTATGGGAAGTACAGGCCAGTATAGTACTAGGCAAAGTACAGGCCAGTATAGTACTAGGGGAAGTACAGACCAGTATAGTACAAGGGGAAATACAGGCCAGTATAGTACTAGGGGAAGTACAGACCAGTATAGTACTAGGGGAAGTACAGTCCTGTATAGTACAAGGGGAAATACAGGCCAGTATAGTACTAGGGGAAGTACAGACCAGTATAGCACTAGGGGAAGTACAGACCAGTATAGTACAAGGGAAAATACAGGCCAGTATAGTACTAGGGGAAGTACAGACCAGTATAGTACTAGGGGAATTACAGTCCAGTATAGTACAAGGGGAAATACAGGCCAGTATAGTACTAGGGGAAGTACAGACCAGTATAGCACTAGGGGAAGTACAGACCAGTATAGTACAAGGGGAAATACAGGCCAGTATAGTACTAGGGGAAGTACAGACCAGTATAGTACTAGGGGAAATACAGGCCAGTATAGTACTAGGGGAAGTACAGACCAGTATAGTACTAGAGTAAGTACAGGCCAGTATAATACTAGGGGAAGTACAGACCAGTATAGTACAAGGAGAAATACAGGCCAGTATGGTACTAGGGGAAGTACAGACCAGTATAGTACTAGGGGAAGTACAGACCAGTATAGTACAAGGAGAAATACAGGCCAGTATGGTACTAGGGGAAGTACAGGCCAGTATAGTACTAGGGGAAGTACAGGCCAGTATAGTACTAGGGTAAGTAAAGGCCAGTATAGTACTAGGGGAACTACAGACCAGTACAGTACTAGGGGAAATACAGTCCAGTATAGTACTAGGGGAAGTACAGGCCAGTATAGTACTAGGGTGAGTAAAGGCCAGTATAGTACTAGGGGCAATACAGGTCAGTATAGTACTAGGGGCAATACAGTCCAGTACAGTACTAGGGGCAATACAGGCCAGTATAGTACTAGGGGAAGTACAGACCAGTATAGTACTAGGGGCAATACAGGCCAGTATAGTACTAGGGGAACTACAGACCAGTACAGTACTAGGGGCAATACAGGCCAGTATAGTACTAGGGGCAATACAGGCCAGTATAGTACTAGGGGAAGTACAGACCAGTACAGTACTAGAGGATGGGAACATAACATTGTAGTACCTACAGTAGGTGGTCAGGTTTCAAACACGTTTTGTTGTACAGCAATAAAGGAATGGAACAGACTGCCTGTACATGTCAAAGCCAGTCATAGCACGAGCCAGTTCAAGAAGAAAGCTAAAAGGTACCTAATGAATGAAGCTACAGAAAGGTACCTAATGAATGAAGCTACAGAAAGGTACCTAATGAATGAAGCTACAGAAAGGTACCTAATGAATGAAGCTACAGAAGGGTACCTAATGAATGTAGCAACAGAAAGGTACCTGATGAATGAAGCTACAGAAAGGTACCTAATGAATGTAGTGACAGAAAGGTACCTGATGAAGGAAGCTACAGAAAGGTACCTGATGAATGAAGCTACAGAAAATGAGAAGAGTTATTTCTTTCATAGCTAACATCTTATTACTGTGATCTGTTCCTTTCTTTAATATTAATATAAATAACTCAGTGTATTAACTTGACTCACAAAATTGTAATGACACAATTGCAAGCAAACCATAACATGGGTGGGGTTAGAACCCGCGATCAGAAAATCATGAAACTCCAGACCAATGCGTTAGCCACTGGGCCAGCTAGCCACAATAAGATTCATCCAACTAGGTATAGATAAGATCGATACCATGCCTAACCCTTCTAGGGTAGGGTAGGTGCCTGAGCCCGAGCTTTTAGCTCATAAGACTGTCATTCCCATTAGCCCCCTTGGGGCGGGGATGGCAGACCAGAGAGGCCTAGCTTGTGGCTAGGCCTGGGGACAGTTGGTCCCAAAGATGAGGAGGTCCATGTACCTCCTCCCATGGGAGACTTTGGTCTCAGACACTCCCTAAAGAGGGAGCCAAGGCCGGGCCACCACTTGGAAAAGGCCCGGGCCAGGAGAATACCGGCAAATCTTTAATAATAATAACTAGGTATATTGGACGAATCTTATCGTGGCTAGCTGGCCCAGTGGCTGTGTTGGTCTGGAGTTTTATGATTCTGACTGCGGGTTCTAACCCCGCCTGTGGCATGGTTTAACTCAGTGTATTCCTGGTATATCTTGTGTTATTATAACTGATTTTCACACAGTTGACTTACTGATATAACTTTTATGCTTTAAATAACAATATATTACAAGAACCACAGTGGTAATAAGTCACTCTGACATTTTTTGGGTTATCCTGGCGGGTAATTTACACTATGTACGATAACTGTACTTTTGTGTACTCATAATAATAATACAGTGGTATCCTGAGTTTCGGCCATAATTCATTTTAGAAGGCTGTTCGAGTGCCATTACTGAACGAATTTGTTCCCATAAGGAATAATGTAAATTAGATTACTCTGTTTCAGACCCTCAAAAATACACTTACAAAAGCACTTACAACAATACACTTACACAATTGTTCGAGTTGGGAGCTGTACAAAACTCGGGGTACCACTGTATAATCTTTATTTCTACAAGTAGATAGACCTAGCTGACATCAATGACATACAGTGGACCCCCGCATAACGTTGGCATCGCATAGTGTTAAATCCGCATAGCGATACATTTTATCGCAAAAATTTTGCCTCGCATAGTGCTAAAAAATTCGCTCAACGCAATTCGTCCGAGACACGTCCATGCGGCCTGAGCCTGCCTCACTTGTTCTGCCAGTGGCATTGTTTACAAGCCAGCATCCGCGGTAACATTCAAGCATACAATCGGAACATTTCGTATTATTACAGCCTTTTTATAGTGATTTCACCTGAAAAATAAGTGACCATGGGCCCCAAGAAAGCTTCTAGTGCCAGCCCTACAGGAATAAGGGTGAGAATTACTATGGAGATGAAGAAAGAGATTAGTGCTAAGTATGAAAGTGGAGTGCATGTCTCCGAGCTGGCCAGGTTGTATAGTAAACCCCAATCAACCATTGCTTCTATTGTGTCCAAGAGAACGGCAATCAAGGAAGCTGTTCTTGCCAAAGGTTTAACTGTGCTTTCGAAACAGAGATCGCAAGTGATAGAAGATGTTGAGAGACTGTTATTGGTGTGGATAAGCGAAAAACAGATAGCAGGCGATAGCATCTCTCAAGCGATCATAAGTGAAAAGGCTAGGAAGTTGCACGAGGATTTAATTAGAAAAATACCTGCAACTAGTGGTGATGCGAGTAAATTTAAGGCCAGCAAAGGTTGGTTTGAGAGATTTAAGAGGCGTAGTGGCATACATAGTGTAATAAGGCATGGTGAGGCTGCCAGTTCGGACCAAAAAGCAGCTGAAAAATATGTGCATGAATTCAAGGAGTACATAGACAGTGAAGGACTGAAACCTGAACAAGTGTTTAATTGTGATGAAACAGACCTGTTTTGGAAGAAAATGCCAAGCAGGACCTACATTACTCAGGAGGAAAAGGCACTCCCAGGACATAAGCCTATGAAAGACAGGCTTACTCTTCTCATGTGTGCCAATGCTAGTGGTGATTGCAAAGTGAAGCCTTTATTAGTGTATCACTCTGAAACTCCCAGAGCGTTCAGGCAAAAGAATATCCTCAAGGCTAATTTGTGTGTGCTGTGGAGGGCAAACAATAAGGCATGGGTCACTAGGGACTTTTTCTATGACTGGTTACATCAAGCACTTGCCCCCACTGTGAAAAATTACCTAACTGAAAAGAAATTAGACCTTAAGTGCCTCCTGGTGTTAGACAATGCCCCTGGTCATCCTACAGACTTGGCAGAGCGACTTTGTGGGGACATGAGCTTCATTAAGGTGAAGTTTTTGCCTCCTAATACCACTCCTCTCCTGCAGCCCATGGACCAGCAGGTTATTGCAAACTTCAAAAAACTGTACACAAATGCTCTGTTTGAAAGGTGCTTTGTAGTGACCTCAGAAACTCAACTGACTCTAAGAGAGTTTTGGAGAGAGCACTTTAATATCCTCAATTGTGTAAACCTTATAGGTAAGGCTTGGGAGGGAGTGACTAAGAGGACCTTGAACTCTGCTTGGAAGAAACTGTGGCCAGAATGTGTAGACCAAAGGGATTTTTGAAGGATTTGAGGCTAACCCTGAGAATACTATGCCAGTTGAGGAATCAATTGTGGCATTGGGGAAGTCCTTGGGGTTGGAGGTTAGTGGGGAGGATGTGGAAGAGTTGGTGGAGGAGGACAATGAAGAACTAACCACTGATGAGCTGCTAGATCAACTTCAACAGCAAGAGGCCACACCTGAGGAAATTACTTTGGAGGAGGGGAGAGAGAAATTGAAGAAGTTGCCTACTTCAAAGATTAAGGAAATCTGTGCAAAGTGGCTTGAAGTGCAAACCTTCATGGATGAAAATCACCCTCAGACAGCTATTGCAAGCCATGCTGGTGACTATTACACTGACACTGTTGTGAAACACTTTAGGAAAGTCATAAAGGAACGAGAGGTACAGGCCACTATGGACAGATATGTTGTGCGACAGAGGTCCAGTGACTCTGAAGCTGGTCCTAGTGGCATTAACCCCTTCAGGGTCCAAGGCCCAAATCTGAAGTGGTGCCCCAGTGTCCAAGAATTGAAAAAAAAAAATTTGTTATTTTTTCTAATGAAATGGTAGAGAATCTTTTTGTGAATGTAATAAAACAAAAAGTACGAAATTTGATGGGAAACTGACGAAATTATGCTCTTGCGAATTTTGATGTGTCAGCGATATTTATGAATCGGCGATTTTGCCGACTTTGACTCCCATTTTAGGCCAATTACATTATTCCAGTCAACCAAATTCTTGGCTATTTCACTAACATTACTTCTATTCTATCGATTGAGCACAAGAAATCGCCAAGTCAACTGTTTCAACTACAAATTAAAGTGATCGGAAATTGTTAATTTGGCCAATTTAACACAAAGTTCAAAATATTCCAATTTCAAAATAGGGTCCAGAATAAACAATGTAGGTATTCCTGGAACTAAACTAACATTTCCTCTGTTCATTATTTACGTTTTGAGGCTTTACAAATAAATTCCATTTTGATTTTTTATTCACATAATGAATTTTTATTCACACCAAAAAAATAGAAGATCTACTGTTATGCAATACTGTAATAATTGTATAAATATCATCACCATATTTGTGAATGCATATTAGACCCACCAGCTGACGTGTATTAGACATGTGAGGTCGTTTGTTTACTCTTGAATATCGGCAAAAGTTTAACATTTCTGCTACTTTGAGCTCAGTTTCAAGCCATTTCTAGTGCTAAAACCAATCAAAATTATCTCCATTTCTGTAATATGTATTCCATTCTATCAAATGAGACCAAGAAATCGCAAATACAACTATAAAAAACCTATGAAAAAACACTGCAAAGTCGCTGTTTTAATCGAAAAATCATGATTTCAGTTTTTTTTCTCTCATTATACACAGTGTGCTGCAGGATCTGTTTTATGTGGTGCACACATACCACATAGATGTATTCTCTCATATCTAGGCCCAAATGTACCACTCACAGTTTATCAGAGTAAGCTGAGCTCATGACGTAGATCTACGGTTTGGACCCTGAACGTAAAGCCGTAGATCTATGGGATGGACCCTGAAAGGGTTAAAAGAAGAAGGGAAGCAACCCCGGAAAAGGACTTGACACCTCAAGTCCTAATGGAAGGGGATTCCCCTTCTAAACACTAAAACCATCCAGTCTCCCCTCCTCCCATCCCATCAATCATCACCAGATCTTCAATAAAGGTAAGTGTCATGTAACTGTGCATGTTTTCTTAAGTTTGTGTGTATTAAAATTAATATTTCATGTGGTAAAAAAAATTTTTTTTTTTCATACTTTTGGGTGTCTTGCAAGGATTAATTTGTTTTCCATTATTTCTTATGGAGAAAATTGATTCGCATAACGATAATTTCGCATAACATTGAGCTCTCAGGAACGGATTAATAGCGTTATGCAGGGGTCCACTGTATTTCTATACAGAAAATCCCTTGTTATGCAGGGCATTTCCTACGTATGTATTAGGTCAATTTTGTCCTAGGATGCAACCCACACCAGTGCACTAACATCCAGGTACCTATTTTACTGTTAGGTGAAGAGTGACAGCAGGTGTCTTAAGGAAACATGTCCTAATGTTTCCAGCCTAAATAAACTTTCTAATCAAGTTATAAGTAACTTGGGCCAAGGTGAACCACTGTTATATACAATTAGGTCATGGACCATGAAAGATTATTATCATGACAGATCTCACTGTGGTCCAGGATGAACCACCATTGCACCGGTTAAGTCAACTATCCCCTCTCAGATTACAAAAGAAGTCATCGGTGGTTTGCAACCCCTGGTGCTTAATGACCAGAGGTTGTTCATAACCCCTTGTGCTTAATGACTAGGAGTTGCTCAAAACCCATAATACTTAACAAGGGTCATTTAGAGCCCCTAATGTTTAAGAGCCAGGCATTGTTTACACCCACCTCTGGTGCTTAACGACCAACCTTGGTTGTTAACCTTCTTGGTGTTGCCGTCGTTCCTGGCTGCACTAGTGTGGTCGTTTGAGTGTTCCTGCACACGAGCATCCAGCAGCAGCTGCAGAAAGTCGTTGCGCCGGAGGTCATTCTCTAGCCGGTACTTCATGGTGTCTGACACCACCTGTGACATGCCCAGGGTTGTTAATGAGGTCGTTAGAGATGACTGAGCCCAATACCAGCCAGTCAACTATAAATTTTTAATAACTCTTTACTGACTGTATATAAATGAGCTTAATAACAGAACTGAATGTATATAGAGGAGCTTTATAAGAGAAATGACTGTATAGAGGAACTTTATAAGAGAGCTAACTGTATATAGAGGAGCTTTATAAGAGAACTGACTGTATATAGAGGAACATTATAAGAGAACTGACTGTATATAGAGGAACATTATAAGAGAACTGAGTGTATATAGAGGAGCTATATAAGAGAAATGACTGTATGTAGAGGAGCTATATAAGAGAAATGACTGTATGTAGAGGAGCTATATAAGAGAATTGACTGTACATTATTATCATTACTATGATCATTATTGCAATTATTACAATTATAATTGTTATCATCATTACCTTTGTGAAGAAGTGAATCGGTGTTCGGTCGATAACATTAAGGCAGAGGTACTTAGCGATCTGCGGCCAGAGGAACTGCAAGAACAGAATCGGTCGCTTCCACCGGGGCGGCGGTGTGAAAAACCGAGCGGCGGCAGCAGAGAACTCGTTCTGTAGTGCAAGAGAGGTTTTTTAGTGGACTGGTGTGCCTGTGCACTGCAAGTGATGGTGCAGAACTAGTTCTGTGGTGCGACAGAGGGTTTCTTAGTGGACTGGAGTGCCTGTGCACTGCCAGTGGTGGTGCAGAACTAGTTCTGTGGTGCAACAGAGGGTTTCTTAGTGGACTGGTGTGCCTGTGCACTGCCAGTGGTGGTGCAGAACTGGTTCTGCAGTGCAAGAGAGGGTTTCTTAGTGGACTGGTGTGCCTGTGCACTGCCAGTGGTGGTGCAGAACTGGTTCTGCAGTGCAAGAGAGGGTTTCTTAGTGGACTGGTGTGCCTGTGCACTGCCAGTGGTGGTGCAGAACTAGTTCTGTGGTGCAACAGAGGGTTTCTTAGTGGACTGGTGTGTCTGTGCACTGCCAGTGATGGTGCAGAACTAGTTTGGTGGTGCAAGAGAGGGTTTCTTAGTGGACTGGTGTGCCTGTGCACTGCCAGTAATGGTGCAGAACTAGTTCTGTGGTGGAAGAGAGGGTTTCTTAGTGGCCTGGTGTGCCTGTGTACTGCCAGTAATGGTGCAGAGCTAGTTCTATGGTGCAAGAGAGGGTTCCTTAGTGGACTGATGTGTCTGTGTACTGCCAGTAATGGTGCAAAACTAGTTCTATGGTGCAAGAGAGGGTTTCTTAGTGGACTGGTGTGCCTGTAACATGCCAGTAATGGTTCAGAACTAGTTCTGTGGTGCAAGAGAGGGTTTCCTAGTGGACTGGTGTGCCTGTGCACTGCCAGTGATGGTGCAGAACTAGCTCTGCAGTGCAAGAGAGGGTTTCTTAGTGGACTGGTGTGCCTATGCACTGCCAGTGATGGTGCAGAACTGGTTCTGCAGTGCAAGAGAGGGTTTCTTAGTGGACTGGTGTGTCTGTGCACTGCCAGTGATGGTGCAGAACTAGTTCTGTGGTGCAAGAGAGGGTTTCTTAGTGGACTGGTGTGCCTGTGCACTGCCAGTGATGGTGCAGAACTAGTTCTGCAGTGCAAGAGAGGGTTTCTAAGTGGACTGGTGTGCCTGTGCACTGCCAGTGATGGTGCAGAACTAGTTCTATGGTGCAAGAGAGGGTTTCTTAGTGGACTGGTGTGCCTGTGCACTGCCAGTGATGGTGCAGAACTAGTTCTGTGGTGCAAGAGAGGGTTTCTTAGTGGACTGGTGTGCCTGTGCACTGCCAGTGATGGTGCAGAACTAGTTCTGTGGTGCAAGAGAGGGTTTCTTAGTGGACTGGTGTGCCTGTGCACTGCCAGTGATGGTGCAGAACTAGTTCTATGGTGCAAGAGAGGGTTTCTTAGTGGACTGGTGTGCCTGTGCACTGCCAGTGGTGGTGCAGAACTAGTTCTGTGGTGCAAGAGAGGGTTTCTTAGTGGACTGGTGTGCCTGTGCACTGCCAGTGGTGATGCAGAAATAGTTCTGTGGTGCAAGAGAGGGTTTCTTAGTGGACTGGTGTGCCTGTGCACTGCCAGTGGTGGTGCAGAACTAGTTCTGTGGTGCAAGAGAGGGTTTCTTAGTGGACTGGTGTGCCTGTGCACTGCCAGTGGTGGTGCAGAACTAGTTCTGTGGTGCAAGAGAGGGTTTCTTAGTGGACTGGTGTGCCTGTGCACTGCCAGTGGTGGTGCAGAACTAGTTCTGTGCACTGGTGCAAGAGAGGGTTTCTTAGTGGACTGGTGTGCCTGTGCACTGCCAGTGGTGGTGCAGAACTAGTTCTGTGGTGCAAGAGAGGGTTTCTGCAGTGCAAGAGAGGGTTTCTTAGTGGACTGGTGTGTCTGTGCACTGCCAGTGATGGTGCAGAACTAGTTCTGTGGTACACTGGTGTGCTTGCGCACTGCCAGTGGTGGTGCAGAACTAGTTCTGTGGTGCAAGAGAGGGTTTCTTAGTGGACTGGTGTGCCTGTGCACTGCCAGTGGTGGTGCAGAACTAGTTCTGTGGTGCAAGAGAGGGTTTCGTAGTGGACTGGTGTGCCTGTGCACTGCCAGTGGTGGTGCAGAAGGGTTTCTAGTTCTGTGGTGATGGTACAAGAGAGGGTTTCTTAGTGGACTGGTGTGCCTGTGCACTGCCAGTGGTGGTGCAGAACTAGTTCTGCAGTGCAAGAGAGGGTTTCTTAGTGGACTGGTGTGTCTGTGCACTGCCAGTGATGGTGCAGAACTAGTTCTGTGGTACAAGAGAGGGTTTCTTAGTGGACTGGTGTGCCTGTGCACTGCCAGTGATGGTGCAGAACTAGTTCTGTGGTACAAGAGAGGGTTTCTTAGTGGACTGGTGTGTCTGTGCACTGCCAGTGATGGTGCAAGAGAGGGTTTCTTAGTGGACTGGTGTGTCTGTGCACTGCCAGTGATGGTGCAGAACTAGTTCTGTGGTACAAGAGAGGGTTTCTTAGTGGACTGGTGTGCCTGTGCACTGCCAGTGGTGCAGAACTGCAGAAGTGTTTCTAGTTCTGTGGTACAAGAGAGGGTTTCTTAGTGGACTGGTGTGCCTGTGCACTGCCAGTGATGGTGCAGAACTAGTTCTGTGGTACAAGAGAGGGTTTCTTAGTGGACTGGTGTGCCTGTGCACTGCCAGTGGTGGTGCAGAACTAGTTCTGTGGTGCAAGAGAGGGTTTCTTAGTGGACTGGTGTGCCTGTGCACTGCCAGTGATGGTGCAGAACTAGTTCTGTGGTACAAGAGAGGGTTTCTTAGTGGACTGGTGTGCCTGTGCACTGCCAGTGATGGTGCAGAACTAGTTCTGTGGTACAAGAGAGGGTTTCTTAGTGGACTGGTGTGCCTGTGCACTGCCAGTGATGGTGCTAGTTCTGTGGTACAAGAGAGGGTTTCTTAGTGGACTGGTGTGCCTGTGCAGAACTAGTTCTGTGGTACAAGAGAGGGTTTCTTAGTGGACTGGTGTGTCTGTGCACTGCCAGTGATGGTGCAGAACTAGTTCTATGGTGCAAGGGAGGGTTTCTTAGTGGACTGGTGTGCCTGTGCACTGCCAGTGATGGTGCAGAACTAGTTCTATGGTGCAAGAGAGGGTTTCTTAGTGGACTGGTGTGCCTGTGCACTGCCAGTGGTGGTGCAGAAATAGTTCTGCAGTGCAAGAGAGGGTTTCTTAGCAGACCGGTGTGCCTGCACCACAGAACTAGTTCTGTGGTGAGGAAATCTTTTTATGCACTGGTTTCATGTTACAGCCTCTCCTCTCTTAACGACAGAGTTCTGTTCCTAAGACCACGTTGGTAAACAAATTCGTCACTAAGTGAGGAGCATACTATAATGGTAGTGAGTTTGTGTCAACCATCTTTGATATTGTTTTAATGTCACCTTTGTACCATTTATAACATTTCTGGTATATTTTTAAATGTTTATACAGTAGTGTACTGTATATTGTAATAAACAGAATAGAGGAAATCTGCTCTAACATATATCATTTAGGTATGAATAGTGGTCAAAGAGCTCGTCGTATGTCCGAGTCGTCGGTAAACGAGTACATCGCTAAGTGAGGAGAGGCTGTTCCTTGAACCTAACTGCTGGTTTCTTGAACCTAAATATTTGAATACTGAACTTAATTATGTATGTTGAACCAAATTATCTGTTTATTAAAGTTAATTAACCTACACTGAAGATAATTATCTTAGCCTTGAAGGGGGCAAGAGCTGCGTGGTGACCTAACTCACGTTAGTGTTGTTGAGGGAGTCGCTGTTGACGCCAAAAGCAATACTAGCGATGGTGTCCATGGTGAACATGCCGAACACTTCCTTCATCTCAAACACTGATGACCTGCAGTGGGATGGAACACAGTTATGAAGACCTGCAGTGGGATGGAAAACAGTTATGGGGACGTGCAGTGGGATGGAACACAGTTACAGAGACATGCAGGGGGATGGAACACAGGTATGGGGACGTGCAGTGGGACAGAACACAGTTATGGGGATGTGCAGTGGGACGGAACACAGTTATGGGGATGTGCAGTGGGACGGAACACAGTTATGGGGATCTGTAGTGGTCCAAAACACAGTTATGAGGGAAATGTCTTGAAAAACCACTTGGCGTACACACAATGTACGCATCCCAGGCCAGACCAGACAATACTCTGGTGCCCAGCCAAGCCTGGTGTTTGTTCCAGAGCAACTGCTGATTAGCTATTCATCTCTTTTCCCACACACAGTGGTGGACCTGCATTTATAGGTTGGTGAAGCTTGACCTGTCATGGGGTCACCATGGCAACCAGCAACAATAGGCCTACATCATACTTTAATAACCTTTTAATTTTTATTTTTATTATTGTTTTGTATTGAATTACACTATATGAATATTATTATTTAAAAAACCCTTCTCATACAGCAGACCCCAAATTTTTAAGCAAAGTGGACTTAAGTGGCTTCTGAGGCCTCTCTGGGATTAGGGCCCCTCTGGGATTAGGGCCCCTCTGGGATTAGGGCCCCTCTGGGATTAGGGCCCCTCTGGGATTAGGGCCCCTCTGGGATTAGGGCCCCTCTGGGATTAGGGCCCCTCTGGGATTAGGGCCCCTCTGGGATTAGGGTCCCTCTGGGATTAGGGTCCCTCAAGCTTCAGCTTAATTAGTTTGATAGTAGGTCCGCCCTGACCCCACATAATGACCAGTTATTCCATTGTTCCACAAAACTGATGATCACTGAATCAGAAACAATACGTCATACTTTTGTAACTGTACCATTTGTTCATTAACTACCTCTCTTATTGTTCCACTATTTCTATTTAATTGCATCAGTAGGCCAGATTAATAGTCTATCTCTAAATCGTAACATTAGTCGACCATGAAATGTGTCACACAATCGTTGTCCGTATTTTGTGCCTAACAATGTTCTAACAATGTTCTAACAATGTTCTAACAGGAGAACTGTTTTATTTTAATATAGTTAGTATGTGTGTTTGTTTGAACATGACAGAACAAGTCAGATGTGTTTGAACATGACAGAACAAGTCAGATGTGTTTGAACATGACAGAACAAGTCAGATGTGTTTGAACATGACAGAACAAGTGATTGTATATAGAGGAACTTTATAAGAGAACTGACTGTATATAAAGGAACTTTATAAGAGAACTGACTGTATATAAAGGAACTTTATAAGAGAACTGACTGTATATAAAGGAACTTTATAAGAGAACTGACTGTATATAAAGGAACTTAATAAGAGAGGTGACTGTATATAGAGGAACTTTGTAAGAGAGGTGACTGTATATAGAGGAACTTTGTAAGAGAGGTGACTGTATATAGAGGAACTTTGTAAGAGAGGTGACTGTATATAGAGGAACTTTGTAAGAGAGGTGACTGTATATAGAGGAACTTTGTAAGAGAAGTGACTGTATATAGAGGAACTTTATAAGAGAACTGACTGTATATAAAGGAACTTTATAAGAGAACTGACTGTATATAAAGGAACTTTATAAGAGAACTGACTGTATATAAAGGAACTTTATAAGAGAACTGACTGTATATAAAGGAACTTTATAAGAGAACTGACTGTATATAGAGGAACTTAATAAGAGAACTGACTGTATATAAAGGAACTTTATAAGAGAACTGACTGTATATAGAGGAACTTAATAAGAGAACTGACTGTATATAAAGGAACTTTATAAGAGAACTGACTGTATATAAAGGAACTTTATATGAGAACTGACTGTATATAAAGGAACTTTATAAGAGAACTGACTGTATATAAAGGAACTTTATAAGAGAACTGACTGTATATAAAGGAACTTTATAAGAGAACTGACTGTATATAAAGGAACTTAATAAGAGAACTGACTGTATATAAAGGAACTTTATAAGAGAACTGACTGTATATAGGGGACCTTAATAAGAGAACTGACTGTATATAAAGGAACTTTATAAGAGAACTGACTGTATATAGGGGACCTTAATAAGAGAACTGACTGTATATAAAGGAACTTTATAAGAGAACTGACTGTATATAAAGGAACTTCATAAGAGAACTGACTGTATATAAAGAAACTTTATAAGAGAACTGACTGTATATAAAGGAACTTTATAAGAGAACTGACTGTATATAAAGGAACTTTATAAGAGAACTGACTGTATATAAAGGAACTTTATAAGAGAACTGACTGTATATAAAGGAACTTTATAAGAGAACTGACTGTATATAAAGGAACTTTATAAGAGAACTGACTGTATATAAAGGAACTTTATAAGAGAACTGACTGTATATAAAGGAACTTCATAAGAGAACTGACTGTATATAGGGGACCTTAATAAGAGAACTGACTGTATATAAAGGAACTTTATAAGAGAACTGACTGTATATACATAAACTTTATAAAGTGAGTGTATACAGAGGTGTACAGTAGAGCAGTAAACCTTGAGGGACTCACCCCATGTCAACGTGCTTGTGGCAGTAGGTCAGCAGGTTGTTTGCACACACCTTGACCAATGCCAAGGTCTGCTTGACCTTGCCAGAGCTGAAGGTTGGGGTCATCACTGACCTTACTGCCTTCCACATGCTGCCTTTCAACCCCAGCAGCATGTGATCCATCACTGGTTCATTGAACCGCACGAAACTGCAACCAGAACCACCATTAACAACCCTAAACAACCATCAACAATCTTAATAATAATAATTATATTTATACAGTGGTACCTTGGGATACCAGCTTAATTCGTTCCAGAAGGCTGTTCAAGTGCCGATACCAAACGAATTTGTTCCCATAAGGAATAATATAAATTAGATTAATCCATTTCAGACCCCCAAAAACACACTTACAAAAGCACTTACATAAATGTTTGAGTTTTGAGCTGTTTGTATCCCGAGGTACCACTGTATATATATATACATGTTTTTTTTTTTTTTTTTATTATCACACTGGCCGATTCCCACCAAAGCAGGGTGGCCCGAAAAAGAAAAACTTTCACCATCATTCACTCCATCACTGTCTTGCCAGAAGGGTGCTTTACACTACAGTTTTTAAACTGCAACAT
Organism: Cherax quadricarinatus; assembly: GCF_038502225.1. Classification (NCBI taxonomy): domain Eukaryota; kingdom Metazoa; phylum Arthropoda; class Malacostraca; order Decapoda; family Parastacidae; genus Cherax; species Cherax quadricarinatus. The sequence continues at coordinate 26,103,031 of NC_091334.1, read as the reverse complement.
TAACACCCCTCCTTCAGAGTGCAGGCACTGTACTTCCCATCTCCAGGACTCAAGTCCGGCCTGCCGGTTTCCCTGAATCCCTTCATAAATGTTACTTTGCTCACACTCCAACAGCACGTCAAGTATTAAAAACCATTTGTCTCCATTCACTCCTATCAAACACGCTCACGCATGCCTGCTGGAAGTCCAAGCCCCTCGCACACAAAACCTCCTTTACCCCCTCCCTCCAACCTTTCCTAGGCCGACCCCTACCCCGCCTTCCTTCCACTACAGACTGATACACTCTTGAAGTCATTCTGTTTCGCTCCATTCTCTCTACATGTCCGAACCACCTCAACAACCCTTCCTCAGCCCTGTGGACAACAGTTTTGGTAATCCCGCACCTCCTCCTAACTTCCAAACTACGAATTCTCTGCATTATATTCACACCACACATTGCCCTCAGACATGACATCTCCACTGCCTCCAGCCTTCTCCTTGCTGCAACATTCATCACCCATGCTTCACACCCATATAAGAGCGTTGGTAAAACTATACTCTCATACATTCCCCTCTTTGCCTCCAAGGACAAAGTTCTTTGTCTCCACAGACTCCTAAGTACACCACTCACTCTTTTTCCCTCATCAATTCTATGATTCACCTCATCTTTCATAGACCCATCTGCTGACACGTCCACTCCCAAATATCTGAATATGTTCACCTCCTCCATACTCTCTCCCTCCAATCTGATATTCAATCTTTCATCACCTAATCTTTTTGTTATCCTCATAACCTTACTCTTTCCTGTATTCACCTTTAATTTTCTTCTTTTGCACACCCTACCAAATTCATCCACCAATCTCTGCAACTTCTCTTCAGAATCTCCCAAGAGCACAGTGTCATCAGCAAAGAGCAGCTGTGACAACTCCCACTTTGTGTGTGATTCTTTATCTTTTAACTCCACGCCTCTTGCCAAGACCCTCGCATTTACTTCTCTTACAACCCCATCTATAAATATATTAAACAACCACGGTGACATCACACATCCTTGTCTAAGGCCTACTTTTACTGGGAAAAAATTTCCCTCTTTCCTACATACTCTAACTTGAGCCTCACTATCCTCGTAAAAACTCTTCACTGCTTTCAGTAACCTACCTCCTACACCATACACTTGCAACATCTGCCACATTGCCCCCCTATCCACCCTGTCATATGCCTTTTCCAAATCCATAAATGCCACAAAGACCTCTTTAGCCTTATCTAAATACTGTTCACTTATATGTTTCACTGTAAACACCTGGTCCACACGCCCCCTACCTTTCCTAAAGCCTCCTTGTTCATCTGCTATCCTGTTCTCCGTCTTACTCTTAATTCTTTCAATAATAACTCTACCATACACTTTACCAGGTATACTCAACAGACTTATCCCCCTATAATTTTTGCACTCTCTTTTATCCCCTTTGCCTTTATACAAAGGAACTATGCATGCTCTCTGCCAATCCCTAGGTACCTTATATATATATACATATATATATATATATACATGTATATATATATATACACACACACATATATATATATATATATATATATATATATATATATATATATATATATATATATATATATATATATATATATATATATATATATTATTATTATTAACACACTGGCCGACTCCCACCAAGGCAGGGTGGCCCGAAAAAGAAAAACTTTCACCATCATTCACTCCATCACTGTCTTGCCAGAAGGGTGCTTTACACTACAGTTTTTAAACTGCAACATTAACACCCCTCCATTATATATATATATATATATATATATATATATATATATATATATATATATATATATATATATATATATATATATATATCTTTCTTTCTTTCAACATACCAGCCGTATCCCACCGAGGCAGGGTGGCTCAAAAGAAAAAACTAAAGTTTCTCTTTTTAAATTTAGTAATATATACAGGAGAAGGGGTTACTAGCCCCTTGCTCCCGGCATTTTAGTCGCCTCTTACAACACGCATGGCTTACGGAGGAAGAATTCTGTTCCACTTCCCCATGGAGGATATATATATATATATATATATATATATATATATATATATATATATATATATATATATATATATATATATATATGTATAATGTTGTACTGAATAGGTAAAATTGGTCATTTAGCAAGAACTCATTTAAAATTAAGTTCTTTCAAAAATTTTCCCTTATAGATTTAAAGATATATTTTTTCATTTATGTTAATTTAAAAATTAATAATTTTGTACCAAAAGAACCTTAGAAAACTTACCTAACCTTATTATAACAAGTGCAATTTAATTTAGCCTAATCCAACTAAATATATTTTAGATAAGTTTATAATAATTCAATAATAAACAAACATAATGAAATACAATTTTTCATTAGGTTCAGAATGATTTTTATGAAATTAATGCATACACAAATTTTCACTTGCCTTAGGCAAGAAGAACATTGTCGTTTAAGCCACAATCACAAGTTTTACCTATTCGGCATAATATATATATATGTGAGGTACTACCGTCCTGCCAAGTGAGTGTAAAACGAAAGCCTGTAATTGTTTTACATGATGGTAGGACTGCTGGTGTCCTTTTTTCTGTCTCATGAACATGCAAGATTTCAGGTATGTCTTGCTACTTCTACTTACACTTAGGTCACACTACACATACATGTACAAGCATATACAGTGGACCCCCGGTTAACGATATTTTTTCACTCCAGAAGTATGTTCAGGTGCCAATGCTGACTGAATTTGTTCCCATAAGAAATATTGTGAAGTAGATTAGTCCATTTCAGACCCCCAAACATACACGTACAAACGCACTTACATAAATACACTTACATAATTGGTCGCATTCGGAGGTAATCGTTAACCGGGGGTCCACTGTATATACACACCCCTCTGGGTTTTCTTCTATTTTGTTACTAGTTCTTGTTCTTGTTTATTTCCTGTTATCTCCATGGGGAAGTGGAACAGAATTCTTCCACCGTAAGCCATGCGTGTTGTAAGAGGCGACTAAAATGCCGGGAGCAAGGGGCTAGTAACCCGTTCTCCTGTATATATTACTAAATTTAACCCTTAAACAGTCCAAACGCATATATACGTTGACGCGTGTAGCGCCCCAAACGTATATATACGTTTTATTTTTCATTCGTTCAAAATTAGTGCGATAGGCCTGAGTCGCCTAGACATGAGAGAATGAGTGTGCGCAGTATACAAAAAATCTGGGACGCCTGGGTACCACATGGTAGGACCAGTTACATTCAGCTCCATCCTGGGTCAACATCATGGCACATCTTCTTGAATCACTCACGCCTCATCGTATTAACACTCTACTATTCAAGGAAAGTGATAGAGATCGTGAGTTTAGTGGATATGACAACAATGGGGCCAGTAATATTCAAGGAATTAGTGAAAATATCGACGATAACCCAGATGACCAACAGCCCATCACCTCTGGGGTAGCGACACCTGTCCTAGGGCCAAGCACCTCTGGGGTAGCCAGTGTGGCCACATCAGACCCTAGGCCAAGCACTTCTGGGGTGGCCAGTGTGGCCACAGAAGACCCTGGGCCAAGCACCTCTGGAGTGGCAAGTGTTACCCATAGGCAACTTCGCAAGAGGAAACTATCATTTTCCCAGTGTTTTAGTAGTGATAGTGAAAGTGATATAAGTGATGATGAGATTGATTTTATGCCAATTGAGGATTTGTCTAGTGATAGTGACATTCATTATTCACCAGTGAAACGTACTTTTAGGCGTCGTTATCTATGTTCAGGCAGTGTGCCATATGCAATCCCCAAGGGTCGTGGCAGGTCACGATCCAAAACCCCGGCCAATGATAGTGAAAGTGATCATGAAGGGGAGTATGCAGGGATGGAGGAAGTAGTGGTGGGTGGCATGGTGCCTGGACCACATGACGCAGTGGGTGGACAGACAAAGGACTGCCCGGCACCCCTCAACCATGTGCTGCCTCCACTCCTCTCCCTCCTCCTCCTGCCCCCCCTCGCCCCATGCCACAGGTCCACCCTGCACCATGTGATCGTGAGTGGAACTGGACATAAAAGTATATTCGTGCCACAGCCTTGTGATTTTGATGCTAGTGGAAGTGGTATCCAACCAGAATGTCCCATAACAAATGAGTCTACAGAGTTAGACTATTTCCAATTGTACTTTGACGAGCCTATAATGAACTTGATAGTGACTCAGACAAACATTACCAATATGTCATGAACAACACAACAGAGGTTGGAGAATCATCACGGCTGCACAGGTGGAAAGACACAGCAGTGGCTGAAATGTATTTATTCCTTGCCGCTGTCATGCTTATGCCACATATCTATAAGAACAATATACGTAATTACTGGTCTACAGACCACTTCATCAGTACTCCAGTTTCAGTGGACTATACGAACAACATGCAACTAGTTGACAAGTATGACATGATGATAGGGTTTGTTGACTGTGTGCGTAGGAGTCGCAAGTGGTATATAAAACTGTTTTTTCACCTTGTAGACATTGCAGTGCTCAATGCTTTCAATATGTATGAAGTAAAGACTGGAAAACGACAATGTTTTGCAGATTTCTCTCTGAATCTCATCAAACAGATAGCAAGAAAGTATGGTACCACACCTGTACCTTCCCCTCAACAGCGACCTGTCACACCACAACCTGTCCCCCAACCACAGCCAGTGGGGGAAGTGCCAGACCGAATCACTCCTGTCACTATCTGGTACCAATACCACCTACCCAAAAGAAGAAGAATGCCCAGAAAAAGTGTATTGTGTGTGCTACCACCAAAAAACGACCCCAACAGCGGAAGGACACACGATTCATGTGTCACCAGTGTGGGGTGGCACTCTGTATGAATCCATGCTTCATGGAGTATCATACAATTGTGGAGTTCTAGAAACATAAGTGGGACATGTAAATACTTGTATATAGTTGTAGATAATAATGTATGATTCAGCCAGGTGTGCAAAATCACCTGTCAGTGTGTACATGTGTGTGTATGACAATATGATAAAAATTTTGTATGTAATATTGGTGTATAAACAAAAATTGGCATTGATATCAAATGACTTACTATGAAACATAATTATCATATCATGAAAACCAAGAATATGAAAAAAAATGGAAGAAAACGGTAAATATGTTGAATTTGTGCAAGCAGCAGTGCTCCATGTTGCCGTCAGGTGATCGCCAAGTGCCAACTTCGCGGCCTCATACCTCGGTAAGTACTGACCCTATTTTTTTTTATACTAAAACACTTTAAAAAATGTGCTCTTTTTTTCTATATAATTTTTTTTTTTTTTCAAAATATTCGGGGCGCTGCGCGAGTGAACGTATATATATGTTTTGACCATTTAAGGGTTAAAAGGAGAAACTTTAGTTTTTTATTTTGGGCCACCCACCTCAGTGGGATACGGCTGGTACGTTGAAAGAAGAAGATATATATTTATATACATATATATATATATGTGTATATATATATATATATATATATATATATATATATATATATATATATATATATATATATATATATATACATATATATATATATATATATATATATATATATATATATATATATATATATATATATATATATATATATATATACATACATATATATATATATATATATATATATATATATATATATATATATATATATATATATATATATATATATACTGTATATATATATATATATATATATATATATATATATATATATATATATATATATATATATATACATGTATATATATATACATTTATGAAGGGATTCAGGGAAACCGGCAGGCCGGACTTGAGTCCTGGAGATGGGAAGTACAGTGCCTGCACTCTGAAGGAGGGGTGTTAATGTTGCAGTTTAAAAACTGTAGTGTAAAGCACCCTTCTGGCAAGACAGTGATGGAGTGAATGATGGTGAAAGTTTTTCTTTTTCGGGCCACCCTGCCTTGGTGGGAATCGGCCGGTGTGATAATAAAAAATATATATATATATATATATATATATTTAATATATATATATATATATATATATATATATATATATATATATATATACAGTGGACCCCCGGTTAACGATATTTTTTCATTCCAGAAGTATGTTCAGGTGCCAGTACTGACCGAATTTGTTCCCACAAGCAATATTGTGAAGTAGATTAGTCCATTTCAGACCCCCAAACATACACGTACAAACGCACTTACATAAATACACTTACATAATTGGTCGCATTGGGAGGTGATCATTATGTGGGGGTCCACTGTATGTATATATATATATATATATATATATATATATATATATATATATATGTATGTATATATATATATATATATATATATATATATATATATATATATATATATATGCACAATACCATGACTGGAACAATACACAAATAACTCGCACAGAGAAGAGAGGAGCTTAAGACGACATATTGATCAGACTTGGACCATTTACAAAGTCACACTAACAAAAAGGAGAGCAGGAGGGAGTACAGTAGGGCCCCGCTTTACAGCGTTTTGCTTTACGGCGTTCCGCTAATACGGTCATTTCAAATTATGACCAAAGCTCTCTATATGGCTCCCCCCACCTGACTTTCTAATATGGTCACCACGCCCCACCCGGTTTGTTTACATTCTCAGTGAGCTCCGTAAGCACTATGTCTCTCCACTGTGTCTGGAAACTCCAAAATTTCAAGTGTTTTTAAAAGTTATTTCATATTTTATACATACTCTGATAATTATACTTATGTATACCTGTACCTAAATAAACTTACACACTATGCTGGTGTGCAGATACACATTAAAATCATTAAAATCCATTGTCAGCAGGAATATAATTGAATCATGTTTCATAAAAAGCAGTTTTGAAAATAATATGAATATTTCATGTGGTTTATATAAATTAGATTTTTTTATAATTAATAGAACTAATGTACAACTTAAACTATGATAAATTTCTTTAGTAATAAGTAGTCAGTAATCCATTAAATTAAGTCGGCCCATGATGCCTAGGCATGATAGAGGCTCTTTGCACTGCAACTCATTATTTTAAATACATAATCTGCAAAGAAATAAAATTTTGAATTTGAATTTGAATTTGAATAAGAGTGTCTTATGTCTTGAGACGCTGTATTAGTAATGATAATAATAATACTCAAAAACAATCACCGAGTCTCATTAAATGTCGTATATTACGTTAATACAGGTACCATCCGACTTACGACCGAGCTTGGTTCCAACCAACCAGTCGTAAGTCAAAATGGACATAATTCGAACCTTACTACTGAATATCAACATCACATTTCTGTAATGACTTTATTTTATTGTTTTATTTTGGTATTTCATCTTTTACTTTACTTTTTATGCTGTTAGTATTGTATTGTATACTGTAAGGTTTAGGATAAACACTGTGTACAACACAAGCAGTTGTTTATTTCCCAGAAATTTGGCATAAAAAACACGGTCGTAAGTCAAGTGGTCGTATGTAGAGCAGGTCGTAAGTCAGATGGTAGGTGTATATACATTTTCATTAATCCATCTATGACATTTTTTTCAAAATTATATAATAAATAAGATACATAACATATAAAGATGATAAATACACCCCACAGTAGAATAAATAAACATAAATATGAGATGTGGTAGCCAGACAACTTGTATGAGTGACGGCAAGAATAACGTTTTCTCTAGTCCAACATAAGAGAAAATGTGTTACTAGGGTAACTGTAGAAAATTACTCCTTTCATATGCCTTCACTCAGAGTGTCATTTCTTCTAAAAATGGTGTTACAAGAGAATGGGAGTGTTCCTCTTTATTTATTCTACCGTATCGATGTAGAGACAACTTGTACACAATGTAACTTGTACACAAACCAGATGTGTTCGCCTGGTTTGTTTACAAAACTTGCGTTTGCCTGGTTTGTTTACATAACTCCATGCCTATCCTCTCTCATGTACTCATTCTCTCCCTCTCTCATTTATTTGTTTAATCTCATTTATTCACCTCTGATGCTACATTAAGACTACAAATATTTTAAGGTAAGTAATGAGTGAACTGTATGTGTATTTTATCGCTCTGTGATGCTTAAATATCACAGAATATTATGTGTGGGTAGGTTGGCCTTGTATGGTAGCCCGGCTGACTACCATACATACCACACTTGATTTTTTACAATAAATAAATAGATGAAAGATTGGATATCAGATTGGAGGGAGAGAGTATGGAGGAGGTGAATGTATTCAGATATTTGGGAGTGGACGTGTCAGTGGATGGGTCTATGAAAGATGAGGTGAATCATAGAATTGATGAGGGGAAAAGGGTGAGCGGTGCACTTAGGAGTCTGTGGAGACAAAGAACTTTGTCCTTGGAGGCAAAGAAGGGAATGTATGAGAGTATAGTTTTACCAATGCTCTTATATGGGTGTGAAGCATGGGTGATGAATGTTGCAGCGAGGAGAAGGCTGGAGGCAGTGGAGATGTCATGTCTGAGAGCAATGTGTGGTGTGAATATAATGCAGAAAATTTGTAGTCTGGAAGTTAGGAGGAGGTGCAGGATTGCCAAAACTGTTGTCCAGAGGGCTGAGGAAGGGTTGTTGAGGTGGTTTGGACATGTAGAGAGAATGAGGCAAAACAGAATGACTTCAAGAGTGTATCAATCTGTAGTGGAAGGAAGGCGGGGTAGGGGTCGGCCTAGGAAAGGCTGGAGGGAGGGGGTAAAGGAGGTTTTGTGTGCGAGGGGCTTGGACTTCCAGCGGGCATGCGTGAGCGTGTTTGATAGTTTACCTGGAGTTTACCTGGAGAGAGTTCCGGGGGTCAACGCCCCCGCGGCCCGGTCTGAGACCAGGCCTCCTGGTGGATCAGAGCCTGATCAACCAGGCTGTTGCTGCTGGCTGCACGCAAACCAACATACGAGCCACAGCCCGGCTGATCCGGAACTGACTTTAGGTGCTTGTCCAGTGCCAGCTTGAAGACTGCCAGGGGTCTGTTGGTAATCCCCCTTATGTGTGCTGGGAGGCAGTTGAACAGTCTCGGGCCCCTGACACTTATTGTATGGTCTCTTAACGTGCTAGTGACACCCCTGCTTTTCATTGGGGGGATGGTGCATCGTCTGCCAAGTCTTTTGCTTTCGTAGTGGGTGATTTTCGTGTGCAAGTTCGGTACTAGTCCCTCTAGGATTTTCCAGGTGTATATAATCATGTATCTCTCCCTCCTGCGTTCCAGGGAATACAGGTTTAGGAACCTCAAGCGCTCCCAATAATTGAGGTGTTTTATCTCCGTTATGCGCGCCGTGAAAGTTCTCTGTACATTTTCTAGGTCGGCAATTTCACCTGCCTTGAAAGGTGCTGTTAGTGTGCAGCAATATTCCAGCCTAGATAGAACAAGTGACCTGAAGAGTGTCATCATGGGCTTGGCCTCCCTAGTTTTGAAGGTTCTCATTATCCATCCTGTCATTTTTCTAGCAGATGCGATTGATACAATGTTATGGTCCTTGAAGGTGAGATCCTCCGACATGATCACTCCCAGGTCTTTGACGTTGGTGTTTCGCTCTATTTTGTGGCCAGAATTTGTTTTGTACTCTGATGAAGATTTAATTTCCTCATGTTTACCATATCTGAGTAATTGAAATTTCTCATCGTTGAACTTCATATTGTTTTCTGCAGCCCACTGAAAGATTTGGTTGATGTCTGCCTGGAGCTTTGCAGTGTCTGCAATGGAAGACACTGTCATGCAGATTCGGGTGTCATCTGCAAAGGAAGACACGGTGCTGTGGCTGACATCCTTGTCTATGTCGGATATAAGGATGAGGAACAAGATGGGAGCGAGTACTGTGCCTTGTGGAACAGAGCTTTTCACCGTAGCTGCCTCGGACTTTACTCTGTTGACGACTACTCTCTGTGTTCTGTTAGTGAGGAAATTATAGATCCATCGACCGACTTTTCCTGTTATTCCTTTAGCACGCATTTTGTGCGCTATTACGCCATGGTCACACTTGTCGAAGGCTTTTGCAAAGTCTGTATATATTACATCTGCATTCTTTTTGTCTTCTAGTGCATTTAGGACCTTGTCGTAGTGGTCCAATAGTTGAGACAGACAGGAGCGACCTGTTCTAAACCCATGTTGCCCTGGGTTGTGTAACTGATGGGTTTCTAGATGCGTGGTGATCTTGCTTCTTAGGACCCTTTCAAAGATTTTTATGATATGGGATGTTAGTGCTATTGGTCTGTAGTTCTTTGCTGTTGCTTTACTGCCCCCTTTGTGGAGTGGGGCTATGTAGTGAATGGAGACAAATGGTTTTTAATACTTGACGTGCTGTTGGAGTGTGAGCAAAGTAACATTTATGAAGGGGTTCAGGGAAACCGGCAGGCCGGACTTGAGTCCTGGAGATGGGAAGTACAGTGCCTGCACTCTGAAGGAGGGGTGTTAATGTTGCAGTTTAAAAACTGAAGTGTAAAGCACCCTTCTGGCAAGACAGTGATGGAGTGAATGATGGTGAAAGTTTTTCTTTTTTGGGCCACCCTGCCTTGGTGGGAATCGGCCAGTGTGATAATAAAAAAAATAAAAATACTACTTGTCTCACCCTAGATTAAGACTACAAATATTGTAAAGTAATGACTGTACTATATGTGTATTTTACTTTTTTATTGTTTTTTAATGCCTAGTTCTATTGCTAACTTAATATATGTTATTGTAAACTTGTTATATAGTACACCTACCCTCCGACTTACTACCTGCTTGACATACGACCACTCGACTTACGACCACGTTTTTTTATGCCAAATTTCTGGGAAATAAACAACTGTTTGTGTTGTACACAGTGTTTATCCTAAACCTTACAGTATACAATACAGTACTAACAGCATAAAAAGTAAAGGAAAAAAATGAAATACCAAAATAAAACAATAAAATCAAATCATTACAAAAGTGTGATGTTGATATTCAGTAGCAAGGTTCGACTTACGTCCATTCTGACTTATGAGCGGTTGCTTGGAACCAAGCTTGGTTGTAAGTCGGATGGTACCTGTATTTCTATATTACTCATCTCACCCTAGATTAAGACTACAAATATTTTAAGGTAAGTAATGAGTGTACTATATTTGTATTTTACATTTTTATTGTTTTTAATACCTAGTTCTATTGTTAACATAATATATGTTAGTGTAAACTTATTATTTAGTATTTGTATGCATTTATAAGTGGAAAAAAAGGGTGTTCCACTTTACGGCGGTAGCCTGGATCCTAACCTGCCGTATAAGTGGGGCCCTACTGTATATATAGACTAGCCTACATTGATGGGAGCAAGAGAGGTAGTGATGGAGGTAGTAGTAGCAGCAGTGGTGTCAGTTAAATACTAAGAAAGATGAGCACTGCAAGGGAGCTAGGGGTCCACAAGGGAGCTAGGGGTCCACAAGGGAGTGAGGGACCCCACAGAGGGTAAGAGTAAGAACACAGAGGGGGGGGGAAATAATAATAAAGGGCAAATACCCAAGGCAGAAGAAAGAAAACCAAGGGAGAAAGAGGAAAGGGGAAGAGGGAGAAGGGGAAAAAAGAATCAGGTTAAGTCACGGGTGTTCTGAAGTTTGGAGCATTTTACAATGTAATGGGAAAAGAAGGCATCTGCAGAGACAAAGCCACGACTAAGATTCATACAAGGAAAGTTGTGTATTAGGGAGGATTCAACCAGACAGTGATTGTGAAAGTTAGAAGTAAGGTAGACAGTTTTAGCAGAAGACAAGTCAATAGGATGACTGCGATCTCTGACATGACAAAAAAGAGCATTGTTGGTGTCGGCAAGCCTAACACTACTTTTGTGCTCCCTAAGTCTGTCAGAAAGAGATCAATCAGTTTCTACAAAGTACTGAAGAGGACAGGAGGAATAAGAAACAAAGTAGACACCATGGCCTCATGAATCTAGTCTCTTCCAACCATTTCTTGATGCATTTCTGGTATATTTTCAAATGTTTACACAGTAGTGTACTGTATATTGAAATAAACAGAATATATACATACACAAAGAATATATATATATATACACACACACCAGTACAGCCAAATTGCAACTCACCTTCGGTCTGTGAAGTGGTCAAAGTCTTTGACCATGACATGTTTGAGCAGCTCTGGATCGCCGACCATCAGGCAGGGGATGGTAAACTCATAGTAGCCACAGTAGCGCTTTCCACCATGCCTTGAGTAGAGCAGCTGGTCATACTCAGCCATGGAGTGGGTCGGCCGGAGGCGTGGGTACATGTTGCCGATGAGCCAGGTTGGCCTGGGGCCCCGAACGCCCCGCGACTCCCAAAAAGCATATTTGTTCCGCAGGTAGAGCGCTGCCAGGCAAACCAACAGTGACGCCAGAGCCACCAGCATGGGAAATGCCCACGAGCAAGGCTCCGGCTGAACCGCCATCGCCGATGAATGCCAAGTGCCACTAATATCCCACATGAATGCACCTATTTTCTAAGTTCTGAACTATCTTTCTGACCCTATGCCATGCATATATTTATATATATATGTATAGGGAGTATTTATAATGTTTGGGGAAGTTTACAAACAATTATTAAAATTTTAGGGAGAACTGATTAAACGAACACATGCATGGAATGTGTGTACCATCTGGCAACAGTTGTGTTGACAGGTGCGACTGGCTGGTACATCTGCGACTACTGAACCACCTTCGAATCCTGCTGCCAGAAGGGGTATATACATGAGTATGGAGTTGTTATGGGATTGTTGTGACGTGCCAGCAGAGGGAGTCAAGGTGTGTCAAACTGTCCACTGGCAATCTGCGACGAGATTTGTTGACAAAATTTGATATCAGTCAAAATATAAATGCAGTGCCATCACTGCCAGGCACTGTGATGAGTTGACAATCTTATGCTATTATTATTATTATCATGTATGGGGAAGCAACAGACCTGTATGGGCTATGCAGCACTGAGTAACTACTGGTTAACGACGAGATTGATCCATGTCGATCCGATTTGTGAGATCAGGCCTAGGGTGGCGATGTGCCACACTTTGAGTGCCGACTGTGGCACTATGTCAACACGGGAGTATCCTGAGGTGGTAGGCACCAATGGCACTGTGTGTATGTGAACTTGTGTGTCAAGCACACCTGGGGCCGTGTCTGGCACGCAGAGCAGAACTGAGTATGAAAGTTCTACAACCTTGTGGGAACAACAGAACAGTGCCAAGCATGAGCTTTCGTAACTTTAACTAGGTACAACAGTTCTACAACTGGGAGGAAACGACACAACAGTGACAACGAGGGACATTTACAATGAACAGCTCCCCTAGATTCATGAATGTGCTACAAGCGTGTGAAACAAGTCAGGACAGCAAGGGATATGAAGGTGATTGAACCAGAGGTCACGCAATGTCAGGAACACTCACTGCAACATCAGGGACACTCACTGCAACATCAGGGACACACAGCTGCAACGAGATAAGTTGCCATTAATTTCAACTCACAAAAGCAAATTTTTTAAGTCATTTAACAACATAATTTATAATAACCCCAACATACATACATACATATATATATATCTTTCTTTCTTTCAACACACCGGCCATATCCCACTGAGGTGGGGTGGCCCAAAAGGAAAAACTAAAGTTTCTCCTTTTATATTTAGTAATATATATAGGAGAAGGGGTTACTAGCCCCTTGCTCCCGGCATTTTAGTCGCCTCTTACGACACGCATGGCTTACGGAGGAAGAATTCTGTTCCACTTCCCCATGGAAATATATATATATATATACATGAATTATTTTTTTTTTTTTTTTATTATCACACCGGCCGATTCCCACCAAGGCAGGGTGGCCCGAAAAAGAAAAACTTTCACCATCATTCACTCCATCACTGTCTTGCCAGAAGGGTGCTTTACACTACAGTTTTTAAACTGCAACATTAACACCCCTCCTTCAGAGTGCAGGCACTGTACTTCCCATCTCCAGGACTCAAGTCCGGCCTGCCGGTTTCCCTGAATCCCTTCATAAATGTTACTTTGCTCACACTCCAACAGCACGTCAAGTATTAAAAACCATTTGTCTCCATTCACTCCTATCAAACACGCTCACGCATGCCTGCTGGAAGTCCAAGCCCCTCGCACACAAAACCTCCTTTACCCCCTCCCTCCAACCCTTCCTAGGCCGACCCCTACCCCGCCTTCCTTCCACTACAGACTGATACACTCTTGAAGTCATTCTGTTTCGCTCCATTCTCTCTACATGTCCGAACCACCTCAACAACCCTTCCTCAGCCCTCTGGACAACAGTTTTGGTAATCCCGCATCTCCTCCTAACTTCCAAACTACGAATTCTCTGCATTATATTCACACCACACATTGCCCTCAGACATGACATCTCCACTGCCTCCAGCCTTCTCCTCGCTGCAACATTCATCACCCACGCTTCACACCCATATAAGAGCGTTGGTAAAACTATACTCTCATACATTCCCCTCTTTGCCTCCAAGGACAAAGTTCTTTGTCTCCACAGACTCCTAAGTGCACCACTCACTCTTTTTCCCTCATCAATTCTATGATTCACCTCATCTTTCATAGACCCATCCGCTGACACGTCCACTCCCAAATATCTGAATACGTTCACCTCCTCCATACTCTCTCCCTCCAATCTGATATTCAATCTTTCATCACCTAATCTTTTTGTTATCCTCATAACCTTACTCTTTCCTGTATTCACCTTTAATTTTCTTCTTTTGCACACCCTACCAAATTCATCCACCAATCTCTGCAACTTCTCTTCAGAATCTCCCAAGAGCACAGTGTCATCGGCAAAGAGCAGCTGTGACAACTCCCACTTTGTGTGTGATTCTTTATCTTTTAACTCCACGCCTCTTGCCAAGACCCTCGCATTTACTTCTCTTACAACCCCATCTATAAATATATTAAACAACCACGGTGACATCACACATCCTTGTCTAAGGCCTACTTTTACTGGGAAAAAATTTCCCTCTTTCCTACATACTCTAACTTGAGCCTCACTATCCTCGTAAAAACTCTTCACTGCTTTCAGTAACCTACCTCCTACACCATACACTTGCAACATCTGCCACATTGCCCCCCTATCCACCCTGTCATACGCCTTTTCCAAATCCATAAATGCCACAAAGACCTCTTTAGCCTTATCTAAATACTGTTCACTTATATGTTTCACTGTAAACACCTGGTCCACACACCCCCTACCTTTCCTAAAGCCTCCTTGTTCATCTGCTATCCTATTCTCCGTCTTACTCTTAATTCTTTCAATTATAACTCTACCATACACTTTACCAGGTACACTCAACAGACTTATCCCCCTATAATTTTTGCACTCTCTTTTATCCCCTTTGCCTTTATACAAAGGAACTATGCATGCTCTCTGCCAATCCCTAGGTACCTTACCCTCTTCCATACATTTATTAAATAATTGCACCAACCACTCCAAAACTATATCCCCACCTGCTTTTAACATTTCTATCTTTATCCCATCAATCCCGGCTGCCTTACCCCCTTTCATTTTACCTACTGCCTCACGAACTTCCCCCACACTCACAACTGGCTTTTCCTCACTCCTACAAGATGTTATTCCTCCTTGCCCTATACACGAAATCACAGCTTCCCTATCTTCATCAACATTTAACAATTCCTCAAAATATTCCTTCCATCTTCCCAATACCTCTACCTCTCCATTTAATAACTCTCCTCTCCTATTTTTAACTGACAAATCCATTTGTTCTCTAGGCTTTCTTAACTTGTTAATCTCACTCCAAAACTTTTTCTTATTTTCAACAAAATTTGTTGATAACATCTCACCCACTCTCTCATTTGCTCTCTTTTTACATTGCTTCACCACTCTCTTAACTTCTCTCTTTTTCTCCATATACTCTTCCCTCCTTGCATCACTTCTACTTTGTAAAAACTTCTCATATGCTAACTTTTTCTCCCTTACTACTCTCTTTACATCATCATTCCACCAATCGCTCCTCTTCCCTCCTGCACCCACTTTCCTGTAACCACAAACTTCTGCTGAACACTCTAACACTACATTTTTAAACCTACCCCATACCTCTTCGACCCCATTGCCTATGCTCTCATTAGCCCATCTATCCTCCAATAGCTGTTTATATCTTACCCTAACTGCCTCCTCTTTTAGTTTATAAACCTTCACCTCTCTCTTCCCTGATGCTTCTATTCTCCTTGTATCCCATCTACCTTTTACTCTCAGTGTAGCTACAACTAGAAAGTGATCTGATATATCTGTGGCCCCTCTATAAACATGTACATCCTGAAGTCTACTCAACAGTCTTTTATCTACCAATACATAATCCAACAAACTACTGTCATTTCGCCCTACATCATATCGTGTATACTTATTTATCCTCTTTTTCTTAAAATATGTATTACCTATAACTAAACCCCTTTCTATACAAAGTTCAATCAAAGGGCTCCCATTATCATTTACACCTGGCACCCCAAACTTACCTACCACACCCTCTCTAAAAGTTTCTCCTACTTTAGCATTCAAGTCCCCTACCACAATTACTCTCTCACTTGGTTCAAAGGCTCCTATACATTCACTTAACATCTCCCAAAATCTCTCTCTCTCCTCTGCATTCCTCTCTTCTCCAGGTGCATACACGCTTATTATGACCCACTTCTCGCATCCAACCTTTACTTTAATCCACATAATTCTTGAATTTACACATTCATATTCTCTTTTCTCCTTCCATAACTGATCATTTAACATTACTGCTACCCCTTCCTTTGCTCTAACTCTCTCAGATACTCCAGATTTAATCCCATTTATTTCCCCCCACTGAAACTCTCCTACCCCCTTCAGCTTTGTTTCGCTTAGGGCCAGGACATCCAACTTCTTTTCATTCATAACATCAGCAATCATCTGTTTCTTGTCATCCGCACTACATCCACGCACATTTAAGCAACCCAGTTTTATAAAGTTTTTCTTCTTCTCTTTTTTAGTAATTGTATACAGGAGAAGGGGTTACTAGCCCATTGCTCCCGGCATTTTAGTCGCCTCATACGACACGCATGGCTTACGGAGGAAAGATTCTTTTCCACTTCCCCATGGACAATAGAAGAAATAAAAAAGAACAAGAGCTATTTAGAAAAAGGAGAAAAACCTAGATGTATGTATATATATATATGCATGTGCGTGTCTGTGAAGTGTGACCAAAGTGTAAGTAGGAGTAGCAAGATATCCCTGTTATCTTAGCGTGTTTATGAGACATATATATATATATATATATATACATATATATATATATACATATATATATATATACATATATATATATATACATATATATATACATATACATATATATATATATATATGTATATACATATACATATATACATATACATATACAGTGGACCCTCGACTAACGCTATTAATCCGTTCCTGAGAGCTCATCGTTAGTCAAAATAATCGTTAGTCAAGTTAATTTTCCCCATAAGAAATAATTGAAATCAAATTAATCCGTGCAAGACACCCAAAAGTATTGAAAAAAAAAATTTTAACACATGAAATATTAATTTTAATACACACAAACTGAAGAAGACATGCACAGTTACATGATACTTACCTTTATTGAAGATCTGGTGATGATTGATGGGATGGGAAGAGGGGAGTGTGTTGATGGTCTTAGAGTTTAGAAGGGGAATCCCCTTCCATTAGGACTTGAGGAGGCAAGTCCTTTTTCGGGGTTACTTCCCTTCTTTTAATGCCACTAAGACCAGCTTGAGAGTCACTGGACCTCTGTCGCACAACATATCTGCACATAGAGGCCTGTACCTCCCGTTCCTTTATGACATTCCTAACATGTTTCACAACATTGCCAGTGTCACCATTAAACACTTGTTCAGGTTTCAGTCCTTCTCTGTCTATGTACTCCTTGAATTCCTGCACATATTTTTCAGCTGCTTTTTGGTCCAAACTGGCAGCCTCACCATGCCTTATCACACTATGTATGCCACTACGATTCTTAAATCTCTCAAACCAACCTTTGCTGGCCTTAAATTCACTCACATCACCACTAGTTGCTGGCATTTTTCTAATTAAATCGTCATGCAACTTCTTAGTCTTTTTACATATGATCGCTTGAGAGATGCTATCTCCTGCTATCTGTTTTTCGTTTATCCATACCAATAACAGTCTCTCAACATCTTCTATCACTTGCGATCTCAGTTTCGAAAACATAGTTGCACCTTTGGCAAGAACAGCTTCCTTGATTGCCGTTTTCTTGGTCACAATAGTAGCGATGGTTGATTGGGGTTTTGTGTACAGCCTGGCCAGCTCGGAGACATGCACTCCACTTTCATACTTAGCAATGATCTCTTTCTTCATATCCATAGTAATTCTCACCCCTTTTGCTGTAGGGTTGGCACTAGAAGCTTTCTTGGGGCCCATGGTGACTTATTTTGCAAGTGCAATCACTAAAAAGGCTGTGATAATATGAAATGTTCCGATTGTATGCTTGGAAGCGACCGCGGTGGCTGGCTGGCTTGTAAACACTGGCCAGAAGTGGACGCGTCTCAGACAGAAGGAATAGTGTTGGTCGAGTTTTTTAGCGCTAATCGAGGCAAAATTTTTGCGATAAAATGTATCGCTAGTCAGATTTATCGTTAATCGATGCCATCGCTGGTCGAGGGTCCACTGTATATATATATATATATATATATTGTCCATGGGGAAGTGGAAAAGAATCTTTCCTCCGTAAGCCATGCGTGTCGTATGAGGCGACTAAAATGCCGGGAGCAATGGGCTAGTAACCCCTTCTCCTGTATACAATTACTAAAAAAGAGAAGAAGAAAAACTTTATAAAACTGGGTTGCTTAAATGTGCGTGGATGCAGTGCGGATGACAAGAAACAGATGATTGCTGATGTTATGAATGAAAAGAAGTTGGATGTCCTGGCCCTAAGCGAAACAAAGCTGAAGGGGGTAGGAGAGTTTCAGTGGGGGGAAATAAATGGGATTAAATCTGGAGTATCTGAGAGAGTTAGAGCAAAGGAAGGGGTAGCAGTAATGTTAAATGATCAGTTATGGAAGGAGAAAAGAGAATATGAATGTGTAAATTCAAGAATTATGTGGATTAAAGTAAAGGTTGGATGCGAGAAGTGGGTCATAATAAGCGTGTATGCACCTGGAGAAGAGAGGAATGCAGAGGAGAGAGAGAGATTTTGGGAGATGTTAAGTGAATGTATAGGAGCCTTTGAACCAAGTGAGAGAGTAATTGTGGTAGGGGACTTGAATGCTAAAGTAGGAGAAACTTTTAGAGAGGGTGTGGTAGGTAAGTTTGGGGTGCCAGGTGTAAATGATAATGGGAGCCCTTTGATTGAACTTTGTATAGAAAGGGGTTTAGTTATAGGTAATACATATTTTAAGAAAAAGAGGATAAATAAGTATACACGATATGATGTAGGGCGAAATGACTGTAGTTTGTTGGATTATGTATTGGTAGATAAAAGACTGTTGAGTAGACTTCAGGATGTACATGTTTATAGAGGGGCCACAGATATATCAGATCACTTTCTAGTTGTAGCTACACTGAGAGTAAAAGGTAGATGGGATACAAGGAGAATAGAAGCATCAGGGAAGAGAGAGGTGAAGGTTTATAAACTAAAAGAGGAGGCAGTTAGGGTAAGATATAAACAGCTATTGGAGGATAGATGGGCTAATGAGAGCATAGGCAATGGGGTCGAAGAGGTATGGGGTAGGTTTAAAAATGTAGTGTTAGAGTGTTCAGCAGAAGTTTGTGGATACAGGAAAGTGGGTGCGGGAGGGAAGAGGAGCGATTGGTGGAATGATGATGTAAAGAGAGTAGTAAGGGAGAAAAAGTTAGCATATGAGAAGTTTTTACAAAGTAGAAGTGATGCAAGGAGGGAAGAGTATATGGAGAAAAAGAGAGAAGTTAAGAGAGTGGTGAAGCAATGTAAAAAGAGAGCAAATGAGAGAGTGGGTGAGATGTTATCAACAAATTTTGTTGAAAATAAGAAAAAGTTTTGGAGTGAGATTAACAAGTTAAGAAAGCCTAGAGAACAAATGGATTTGTCAGTTAAAAATAGGAGAGGAGAGTTATTAAATGGAGAGTTAGAGGTATTGGGAAGATGGAAGGAATATTTTGAGGAATTGTTAAATGTTGATGAAGATAGGGAAGCTGTGATTTCGTGTATAGGGCAAGGAGGAATAACATCTTGTAGGAGTGAGGAAGAGCCAGTTGTGAGTGTGGGGGAAGTTCGTGAGGCAGTAGGTAAAATGAAAGGGGGTAAGGCAGCCGGGATTGATGGGATAAAGATAGAAATGTTAAAAGCAGGTGGGGATATAGTTTTGGAGTGGTTGGTGCAATTATTTAATAAATGTATGGAAGAGGGTAAGGTACCTAGGGATTGGCAGAGAGCATGCATAGTTCCTTTGTATAAAGGCAAAGGGGATAAAAGAGAGTGCAAAAATTATAGGGGGATAAGTCTGTTGAGTGTACCTGGTAAAGTGTATGGTAGAGTTATAATTGAAAGAATTAAGAGTAAGACGGAGAATAGGATAGCAGATGAACAAGGAGGCTTTAGGAAAGGTAGGGGGTGTGTGGACCAGGTGTTTACAGTGAAACATATAAGTGAACAGTATTTAGATAAGGCTAAAGAGGTCTTTGTGGCATTTATGGATTTGGAAAAGGCGTATGACAGGGTGGATAGGGGGGCAATGTGGCAGATGTTGCAAGTGTATGGTGTAGGAGGTAGGTTACTGAAAGCAGTGAAGAGTTTTTACGAGGATAGTGAGGCTCAAGTTAGAGTATGTAGGAAAGAGGGAAATTTTTTCCCAGTAAAAGTAGGCCTTAGACAAGGATGTGTGATGTCACCGTGGTTGTTTAATATATTTATAGATGGGGTTGTAAGAGAAGTAAATGCGAGGGTCTTGGCAAGAGGCGTGGAGTTAAAAGATAAAGAATCACACACAAAGTGGGAGTTGTCACAGCTGCTCTTTGCTGATGACACTGTGCTCTTGGGAGATCCTGAAGAGAAGTTGCAGAGATTGGTGGATGAATTTGGTAGGGTGTGCAAAAGAAGAAAATTAAAGGTGAATACAGGAAAGAGTAAGGTTATGAGGATAACAAAAAGATTAGGTGATGAAAGATTGAATATCAGATTGGAGGGAGAGAGTATGGAGGAGGTGAACGTATTCAGATATTTGGGAGTGGACGTGTCAGCGGATGGGTCTATGAAAGATGAGGTGAATCATAGAATTGATGAGGGAAAAAGAGTGAGTGGTGCACTTAGGAGTCTGTGGAGACAAAGAACTTTGTCCTTGGAGGCAAAGAGGGGAATGTATGAGAGTATAGTTTTACCAACGCTCTTATATGGGTGTGAAGCGTGGGTGATGAATGTTGCAGCGAGGAGAAGGCTGGAGGCAGTGGAGATGTCATGTCTGAGGGCAATGTGTGGTGTGAATATAATGCAGAGAATTCGTAGTTTGGAAGTTAGGAGGAGGTGCGGGATTACCAAAACTGTTGTTCAGAGGGCTGAGGAAGGGTTGTTGAGGTGGTTCGGACATGTAGAGAGAATGGAGCGAAACAGAATGACTTCAAGAGTGTATCAGTCTGTAGTGGAAGGAAGGCGGGGTAGGGGTCGGCCTAGGAAGGGTTGGAGGGAGGGGGTAAAGGAGGTTTTGTGTGCGAGGGGCTTGGACTTCCAGCAGGCATGCGTGAGCGTGTTTGATAGGAGTGAATGGAGACAAATGGTTTTTAATACTTGACGTGCTGTTGGAGTGTGAGCAAAGTAACATTTATGAAGGGATTCAGGGAAACCGGCAGGCCGGACTTGAGTCCTGGAGATGGGAAGTACAGTGCCTGCACTCTGAAGGAGGGGTGTTAATGTTGCAGTTTAAAAACTGTAGTGTAAAGCACCCTTCTGGCAAGACAGTGATGGAGTGAATGATGGTGAAAGTTTTTCTTTTTCGGGCCACCCTGCCTTGGTGGGAATCGGCCGGTGTGATAATAAAAAAAAAAAAAAAAATATATATATATACAGTGGACCCCCGCATAACGATTACCTCCGAATGCGACCAATTATGTAAGTGTATTTATGTAAGTGCATTTGTACGTGTATGTTTGGGGGTCTGAAATGGACTAATCTACTTCACAATATTCCTTATGGGAATAAATTCGGTCAGTACTGGCTCCTGAACATACTTACGGAGTGAAAAAATATCGTTAACCGGGGGTCCACTGTATATAAATATATATATATATATATATATATATATATATATATATATATATATATATATATATATATATATATATACAGTGGACCCCCTTTTTACAATATTAATCCATTCCTGAGAGCTCATCGTAAGCCGAAATTATCGTAAGGCGAATTAATTTTCCACATAAGAAATAATGGAAATCAAATTAATCCGTGCAAGACACCACAAAGTATGAAAAAATTAAAATATTTACCACATGAAATATTAATTTTAATACACACAAACTGAAGAAGACATGTACAGTTACATGACACTTACCTTTATTGAAGATCTGGTGATGATTGATGGGATGGGAAGAGGGGAGTGTGTTGATGGTGTTAGTGTTTAGAAGGGGAATCCCCTTCCATTAGGGCTTGAGGTGTCAAGTCCTTTTCCAGGGTTACTTCCCTTCTTCTTTTAATGCCACTAGGACCAGCTTGAGAGTCACTGGACCTCTGTCGCATAACATATCTGTCCATAGAGCTCTGTACCTCCCGTTCCTTTAAGATTTGCCTAAAATGGGCCACAACATTGTCATTGTAATAGTCACCAGCACGGCTTGCAATAGCTGTGTTAGGGTGATTTTCATCCATAAAGGTTTGCACTTCAACCCACTTTGCGCACATTTCCTTAATCTTTGAAGTAGGCACAATGGATTCCACAACTGGCATAGGCTTCTCAGGGTTAGCCCTAAACCCTTCAAAATCTTTCTTAATTTCCATACTAATTCTCACCCTTTTTACCACAGGGTTGGCACTAGAAGCTTTCTTGGTGACTTATTTTGCAGTTACAAGCACAAAAAACACTAGGATAAGGTGAAATGTACCGAATGTTTGCATGGATGCAACCACACTGACTGGCTTGTAAACACTGGTGCTGAGGAAATAAGTCACTCTGTCTGACTTTTTTGGGTTATCCCAGGTTCTCTACACATATGCTGCTATGTATGATAATTCTATGTAACTGTATTTGTGTATACCTGAATAAACTTACTTACTTACTTTCTTCGGCCACACGTGGGACGCGTCCCGGACGAATCACGTAAGGCGATTTTTTTATCGAGAGGCGAGGGGGTCCACTGTATATATATGTATATATATGTATATATATGTATATATATAAATATATATATATATATATATACAGTGGGCCCCCGCTTAACGATCACCTCCAAATGCGACCAATTATGTAAGTGTATTTATGTAAGTGCGTGTGTACGTGTATGTTTGGGGGTCTGAAATGGACTAATCTACTTCACAATATTCCTTATGGGAAAAAATTCGGTCAGTAATGGCACCTGAACATACTACTGGGATGAAAAAAGTTCGTTAACCGGGGGTCCACTGTATATATATATATATATATATATATATATATATATATATATATATATATATATATATATATATATATATATATATATATATATATATATATATATTTTATTATTTTATTATCACACTGGCCGATTCCCACCAAGGCAGGGTGGCCCGAAAAAGAAAAACTTTCACCATCATTCACTCCATCACTGTCTTGCCAGAAGGGTGCTTTACACTACAGTTTTTAAACTACAACATTAACGCCCCTCCTTCAGAGTGCAGGCACTGTACTTCCCATCTCCAGGACTCAAGTCCGGCCTCTCGGTTTCCCTGAACCCCTTCATAAATGTTACTTTGCTCACACTCCAACAGCATGTCAAGTATTAAAAACCATTTGTCTCCATTCACTCCTATCAAACACGCTCACGCATGCCTGCTGGAAGTCCAAGCCCCTCGTACACAAAACCTCCTTTACCCCCTCTCTCCAACCTTTCCTAGGCCGACCCCTACCCCGCCTTCCTTCCACTACAGACTGATACACTCTTGAAGTCATTCTGTTTCGCTCCATTCTCTCTACATGTCCGAACCACCTCAACAACCCTTCCTCAGCCCTCTGGACAACAGTTTTGGTAATCCCGCACCTCCTCCTAACTTCCAAACTACGAATTCTCTGCATTATATTCACACCACACATTGCTCTCAGACATGACATCTCCACTGCCTCCAGCCTTCTCCTCGCTGCAACATTCATCACCCATGCTTCACACCCATATAAGAGCGTGGGTAAAACTATACTCTCATACATTCCCCTCTTTGCCTCCAAGGACAAAGTTCTTTGTCTCCACAGACTCCTAAGTGCACCACTCACTCTTTTCCCCTCATCAATTCTATGATTCACCTCATCTTTCATAGACCCATCCGCTGACACGTCCACTCCCAAATATCTGAATACATTCACCTCCTCCATACTCTCTCCCTCCAATCTGATATTCAATCTTTCATCACCTAATCTTTTTGTTATCCTCATAACCTTACTCTTTCCTGTATTCACCTTTAATTTTTTTCTTTTGTACACCCTACCAAATTCATCCACCAATCTCTGCAACTTCTCTTCAGAATCTCCCAAGAGCACAGTGTCATCAGCAAAGAGCAGCTGTGACAACTCCCACTTTGTGTGTGATTCTTTATCTTTTAACTCCACGCCTCTTGCCAAGACCCTCGCATTTACTTCTCTTACAACCCCATCTATAAATATATTAACCCTTTCAGGGTCCGTCCCGTAGATCTACGGCTTTATGTTCAGGGTCCAAACCGTAGATCTACGCCATGAGCTCAGCTTACTCTGATAAACTGTGAGTGGTACATTTGGGCCTAGATATGAGAGAATACATCTACGTGGTATGTGTGCACCACATAAAACAGATCCTGAAGCACACTGTGTATAATGAGAGAAAAAAAATGAAATCATGATTTTTCGATTAAAACAGCAACTTTGCAGTGTTTTTTCGTATGTTTTTTATAGTTGTATTTGCGATTTCTTGGTCTCATTTGATAGAATGGAAGACATATTACAGAAATAGAGATGATTTTGATTGGTTTTAGCACTGGAAATGGCTTGAAACTGAGCTCAAAGTAGCAGAAATGTTAAATTTTTGCCGATATTCAAGAGTAAACAAACGACCTCACACATCTAATACACGCCAGCTGGTGGGTCTAATATACATTCACAAATATGGTGATGATATTTATACAATTATTACAGTATTGCATAACAGTAAATCTTCTATTTTTTGGTGTGAATAAAAATTCATTATGTGAATAAAAAATCAAAATGGAATTTATTTGTAAAGCCTCAAAACATAACTAATGAACAGAGGAAATGTTAGTTTAGTGCCAGGAATGCCTACATTCTTCATTCTGGACCCTATTTTGAAATTGGAATATTTTGAACTTTGTGTTAAATTGGCCAAATTAACAATTTCCGATCACTTTATTTTGTAGTTGAAACAGTTGAATTGGCGATTTCTTGTGCTCAATCGATAGAATAGAAGTAATACTAGTGAAATAGCTAAGAATTTGGTTGATTGGAATAATGTAATTGGCCTAAAATGGGAGTCAAAGTCGGCAAAATCGCCGATTCGTAAATATCGCTGAGACATCAAAATTCGCGAGAGCATAATTTCGTCAATTTTCCACCAAATTTCGTACTTTTTGTTTTATTACCTTCACAAAAAGATTCTCTACAATTTCATAAGAAAAAATAACAAATTTTTTTTTTGAAAATTCTTGGACACTGGTGCGTGACTCCAGATTTGGGCCTTGGACCCTGAAAGGGTTAAACAACCACGGTGACATCACACATCCTTGTCTAAGGCCTACTTTTACTGGGAAATAATTTCCCTCTTTCCTACATACTCTAACTTGAGCCTCACTATCCTCGTAAAAACTCTTCACTGCTTTCAGTAACCTACCTCCTACACCATACACTTGCAACATCTGCCACATTGCCCCCCTATCCACCCTGTCATATGCCTTTTCCAAATCCATAAATGCCACAAAAACCTCTTGAGCCTTATTTAAATACTGTTCACTTATATGTTTCACTGTAAACACCTGGTCCACACACCCCCTACCTTTCCTAAAGCCTCCTTGTTCATCTGCTATCCTGTTCTCCATCTTACTCTTACTTCTTTCAATAATAACTCTACCATACACTTTACCAGGTATACTCAGCAGACTTATCCCCCTATAATTTTTGCACTCTCTTTTATCCCCTTTGCCTTCATACAAAGGAACTATGCATGCTCTCTGCTAATCCCTAGGTACCTAACCTTACCCTCTTCCATACATTTATTAAATAATTGCACCAACCACTCCAAAACTATATCCCCACCTGCTTTTAACATTTCTATCTTTATCCCATCAATCCCGGCTGCCTTACCCCCTTTCATTTTACCTACTGCCTCACGAACTTTCCCCATACTCACAACTGGCTCTTCCTCACTCCTACAAGACGTTATTCCTCCTTGTCCTATACACGAAATCACAGTTTCCCTATCTTCATCAACATTTAACAATTCCTCAAAATATTCCCTCCATCTTCCCAATACCTCTAACTCTCCATTTAATAACTCTCCTCTCCTATTTTTAACTGACAAATCCATTTGTTCTCTAGGCTTTCTTAACTTGTTAATCTCACTCCAAAACTTTTTCTTATTTTCAACAAAATTTGTTGATAACATCTCACCCACTCTCTCATTTGCTCTCTTTTTACATTGCTTCACCACTCTCATAACCTCTCTCTTTTTCTCCATATACTCTTCCCTCCTTGCATCACTTCTACTTTGTAAAAACTTCTCATATGCTAACTTTTTCTCCCTTACTACTCTCTTTACATCATCATTCCACCAATCGCTCCTCTTCCCTCCCGCACCCACTTTCCTGTAACCACAAACTTCTGCTGAACACTCTAACACTACATTTTCAAACCTACCCCATACCTCTTCGACCCCATTGCCTATGCTCTCATTAGCCCATCTATCCTCCAATAGCTGTTTATATCTTACCCTAACCGCCTCCTCTTTTAGTTCATAAACCTTCACCTCTCTCTTCCCTGATGCTTCTATTCTCCTTGTATCCCATCTACCTTTTACTCTCAGTGTAGCTACAACTAGAAAGTGATCTGATATATCTGTGGCCCCTCTATAAACATGTACATCCTGAAGTCTACTCAACAGTCTTTTATCTACCAATACATAATCCAACAAACTACTGTCATTTCGCCTTACATCATATCTTGTATACTTATTTATCCTCTTTTTCTTAAAATATGTATTACCTATAACTAAACCCCTTTCTATACAAAGTTCAATCAAAGGGCTCCCATTGTCATTTACACCTGGCACCCCAAACTTACCTACCACACCCTCTCTAAAAGTTTCTCCTACTTTAGAATTCAGGTCCCCTACCACAATTACAATTATATATATATATATATCAAGGAAGTCATGGAGGCACTCTCCAGTGAGCTCAATATCTGGTTCCTGGACGACGGTACCCTAGCTGGCACAACAGAATCTCTCCTGGAGGACATCAGTAAAATTAAAGACATGGGAGAAAGCCTGGGCCTTTCTTTAAACCCCACCAAATGTGAAATAGTTTCTACCAATCAACAGATGATCCAGAATATTAGTGCCGTTTTACCAGGGGCACGAGCCATTGATCCAGCCAATAGCACTCTCCTCGGTGCTCCTCTTGGGTCCAATGCCATCGATCTGATCCTAGGAAAAAAAGTCTCAGACCTCCGGACGATGGAAAGCAGGATGAAAGACATTGACACACACGATGCCTTCTACCTACTCACCACGTGCCTGTCAATCCCAAAACTTACCTATTTTCTGAGATGCTCCCCAGCCTTCAGCAGTCCAAAACTCAAGGAATATGACTCTCTCCTGAAGGCCATGCTAGAGAGTGTATTGAATCTTTCCCTTGACGATGGACAGTGGTTGCAAGCCTCACTTCCGGTCAGGCTTGGAGGGCTAGGAGTACGCAGATCCTCCCAGATTGCTCTACCAGCTTTCCTGTCCTCTTCCATTGCATCAAACGAGTTGATAAGACAAATTCTTCCTGACACCCTCAGTGACTCAGCAGGAATAGAAGACCCTAGCTATGCCAGTGCCATCACCGAATGGGAGACTCTTGCTGCTCCAGCACCAAACCCTAGTGCAGCACTGGCTCACAAACAGTCAAGCTGGGATGGCCCAATTGCTGAAAAGGTGCTTGCCAACATGCTCAG
Source organism: Cherax quadricarinatus (assembly GCF_038502225.1). Taxonomy (NCBI): domain Eukaryota; kingdom Metazoa; phylum Arthropoda; class Malacostraca; order Decapoda; family Parastacidae; genus Cherax; species Cherax quadricarinatus. The sequence continues at coordinate 26,074,621 of NC_091334.1, read as the reverse complement.
GACTGCAACATCAGATAGGGAGATTGCCCGTCTCCAGGCTGTGAGTGCACCTCACTCTGGGGACTTCCTCCAAACAGTTCCCATATCGGCAATGGGAACGCGACTCGACCCTAAGACCCTCCGTATTGCAGTGGCTCTGCGCCTTGCTGCCCCAATTCACACAGAATATATGTGTATTTGCGGCGAAGTGCAAGCAGACCAATACGGTCTACATGGTTTTAACTGTTCCAAAACCAAGGGCTGGCATGCAAGACACAATGAGGTCAACGACATCATTAAGAGAACCCTTGCTACAGCTGGATGCCCTGCCGAGAGGGAGCCACGATCCCTTGCAGCAAACAATACCCACAACCCAGCAAACTGCCCCGACGGGATCACCATCTATCCTTGGAAGAATGGCAAGCTCTTAGCATGGGACTATACCTGTGTGTCCACACTGGCTGACACTTATATCCATCACAGTGTGGGGCGACAGGGAGGAGCTGCTGACCACAGGGAGGAGTACAAGATCAGCAAGTACAGGGACATTAGCCAACAGTATCAATTTGTCCCAGTGGGATCAGAGACCTTGGGATCATGGGGAAAAAATGCCACACGTTTCCTTAAAGAATTGGGTTCCAGACTCATCGACACCACCAGGGACCCAAGGGCAGCCACTTTCATGTTCCAGCGCCTCAGCGTCGCCATCCAGAGGGGAAATGCTTGCTGCATACTTGGCTCACGTCCAGCCTCGGAGGAGCTGGAGGAAATTCATGATCTTTGATACATTGTGCCATTGTATTCATGTTTATGTTTTTTTCTGTAAATGTATTTTGTTTATTAATAAATGTTCACATAGAATAAAAAATATATAGGGGGTGGTAGGAGAAGAAAATATTCAAACAGCTCCGGGGAGAACCTTGAGTTTTCCCTGAGGTACGTTTATTGTCTTCTCTGAGGATGAGGGTCCCCATTCCAGCTATAGAGGTGGTACTTCCCTATACATATATATATATACATATGTATATATATATATATATATATATATATATATATATATATATATATATATATATATATATATATATATATATATATATATATATATATTGCATGAGGATTTAATTTGCCTTTGATGATTATGAATTTAAGGCCAGCAAAGGTTGGTTTGAGAGATTTAAGAAGCTGGCATCCATAGTGTGATTGGTGAGGCTGCCAGTTCGGACAAGGGCAAAAATATGTGCAGGAATTCAAGGAGTACATAGAAACTGAAAAAACCTGAAAAGTGTTTAATTGTGATGAAACAGGCCTTTCTGGAAGAAAATGCCATCATTACACTCCCATAAGCCTATGAAAGACAGGCTGTTGATGTGTGCTTACTGCCAGATCACTCTGAAACTCCCAGAGCGTTCAGGCAAAAGAATGTCCTCAAGGATAATTTGTGTGTGCTGTGGAGGGCTACAGGGTCACTAGGGAATTTTTCTATAACTGGTTACAACATTTGCCCCCAATGTGAAAAATTACCTAACTGAAAAGAAATTAGAACTTAAGTGCCTCCTGGTGTTAGACAATGCCCCTTCATCCTACAGACGTGGCAGAGCGACTGGGGACAGGCTTCATTAAGGTGAAGTTTTTGCCTCCTAATACCACTCCTCTCCTGTACTTATTTCCAACTTCAAGAAACTGTACACAAAAGCTCTGTTTGAAAGGTGCTCAGAGACTCTAAGAGAGTTTTGGAGAGATCACTTTAATATCCTCAATTGTGTAAACCTTATAGGTAAGGCCTTGGCTTTGTGGCCAGAATGTGTAGACAAAAGGGATTTTGAAGGGTTTGAGGCTAACCCTGAGAATCCTGTGCCAGTTGAAATGTGGCATTGGGAAAGTCCTTTTGCTGAAGAACACCACTGATGAGCTGCTAACAGCACCACACCTGAGGAAATTGCTTCGGAGGAGTTGAAGAAGTTGCCTACTTCAAAGATTAAGGAAATCTGTGCAAAGTGGCTTGAAGTGCAAACCTTCATGGATGAAAATCATCACACAGCTATTGCAAGCCGTGCTGGTGATTATTACACTGACAATCTTGTGAAACACTTTAGGCAAGTCATAAAGGAACGAGAGGTACAGGCCACTATGGACAGATATCTTGTGCGAAAGAAGTCCAGTGACTCTGAAGCTGGCCCTAGTGGCATTAAAAGAAGAAGGGAAGTAACCCCAGAAAAGGACTTACTACCTCAAGTCCTAATGGAAGGGGATTCCCCTTCTAAACACTAACACACTCTCTCCCCTCCTCCCATCCCATCAATCATCACCAGATCTTCAATAAAAGTAAGTGTCATTTAATTGTGCATGCCCAGTTTGTGTGTATTAAAATTAACATTTCATGTGGTAAAAAAAATTTTTTTTCATACTTTTGGGCGTCTTGCACGGATTAATTTTATTTCCATTATTTCTTATGGGGAAAATTCATTCGCATAACGATTATTTCGCATAACGATGAGCCCTCTTGCACAGATTAAAATCGTTAACCGGGGGTCCACTGTCACACTGGCCGATTCCCACCAAGGCAGGGTGGCCTGAAAAAGAAAAACTTTCACCATCATTCACTCCATCACTGTCTTGCCAGATGGGTGCTTTACACTACAGTTTTTAAACTGCAACATTAACGCCCCTCCTTCAGATTGCAGGCACTGTACTTCCCATCTCCAGGACTCAAGTCCGTCCTCTCGGTTTCCCTGAACCCCTTCATAAATGTTACTTTGCTCACACTCCAACAGCACGTCAAGTATTAAAAACCATTTGTCTCCATTCACTCCTATCAAACATGCTCACGCATGCCTGCTGGAAGTCCAAGCCCCTCGCACACAAAACCTCCTTTACCCCCTCCCTCCAACCCTTCCTATGCCGACCCCTACCCCGCCTTCCTTCCACTACAGACTGATACACTCTTGAAGTCACTCTGTTTCGCTCCATTCTCTCTACATGTCCGAACCACCTCAACAACCCTTCCTCAGCCCTCTGGACAACAGTTTTGGCAATCCCGCACCTCCTCCTAACTTCCAAACTACGAATTCTCTGCATTATATTCACACCACACATTGCTCTCAGACATGACATCTCCACTGCCTCCAGCCTTCTCCTCGCTGCAACATTCATCACCCATGCTTCACACCCATATAAGAGCGTTGGTAAAACTATACTCTCATACATTCCCCTCTTTGCCTCCAAGGACAAAGTTCTTTGTCTCCACAGACTCCTAAGTGCACCACTCACCCTTTTCCCCTCATCAATTCTATGATTCACCTCATCTTTCATAGACCCATCCGCTGACACGTCCACTCCCAAATATCTGAATACATTCACCTCCTCCATACTCTCTCCCTCCAATCTGATATCCAATCTTTCATCACCTAATCTTTTGGTTATCCTCATAACCTTACTCTTAACTGTATTCACTTTTAATTTTCTTCTTTTGCACACCCTACCAAATTCATCCACCAATCTCTGCAACTTCTCTTCAGAATCTCCCAAGAGCACAGTGTCTTCAGCAAAGAGCAACTGTGACAACTCCCACTTTATGTTTGATTCTTTATCTTTTAACTCCACGCCTCTTGCCAAGACCCTCGCATTTACTTCTCTTACAACCCCATCTATAAATATATTAAACAACCACGGTGACATCACACATCGTTGTCTAAGGCCTACTTTTACTGGGAAATAATTTCCCTCTTTCCTACATACTCTAACTTGAGCCTCACTATCCTCGTAAAAACTCTTCACTGCTTTCAGTAACCTACCTCCTACACCATATACCTGCAACATCTGCCACATTGCCCCTTATCCACCCTGTCATACGCCTTTTCCAAATCCATATATACGTATATATATATATATACAGTGGAGCCTCTACTTGCGAGCGTGTCCATGTGTGAGTTTTTCTAAATACAAGCAGTCGATGGGTCGATTTTTTGCTTCCATACGCGAGCAAAAATCCCATAAGCGAGCAGACCTCAAGGCAGGTTCCTTGACACTGGTGAGGGGCTCTTGCTCTCGGGAATTGTATCTCATTTGTTTGTTGGACTATCTTATTGAAACTTGGGCAATGTATGATGGAAAGATGCTTCTTAACGTACACCAAAAATGAAAGAAATCTAAGCATAAATAATGGAGTTCACTTCTCAGCAATTACCCACCCCGTAGCGGTATTTTCGTATGGTTTTCATGGTTGTATTCTCGTTTTTTGATCTCATTTGATAGAATGGAAGATATATTACAGAAATAGATATGATTTTGATTGCTTTCCCAACGAAAAGTACCTTGAAATTCAGCTCAGCGTAGGAGAAATGGTCCATTGCTTGGCTACGTTTCAGAGTAAACAAATTTAACAGAAGTAATAGTGTTTCTTACCTTAAATTGTGGATGCTGGTGTTTGTGGATGATTGTGAAGAGAGTGTAGAGTTATGTTGTGGTCCTACTGGGCTGAGGTGGATGGTAGAGGTTCTGGTACTGAAGTTGATGGTTGTACTGGAGTGTCTGACTTTAAGTCATTCAATCAAGTGATTCAGTAAGTCAGTCAAGTGCTTTGGTAAGTCAGTCAAGTGAATCAGTAAGTCAGTCAAGTGATTCAGTAAGTCAGTCAAGTGATTCAGTAAGTCAGTCAAGTGATTCAGTAAGTCAGTCAAGTCATTCAGTAAGTCAGTCAAGTCATTCATTAAGTCAGTCATCCAGTCAGTAAGTCAGTCAAGTGAATCAGTAAGTCAGTCAAGTGATTCAGTAAGTCAGTCAAGTCATTCAGTAAGTCAGTCAAGTGATTCAGTAAGTCAGTCAAGTCATTCAGTAAGTCAGTCAAGTCATTCATTCAGTAAGTCAGTCATCCAGTCAGTAAGTCAGTCAAGTGAATCAGTAAGTCAGTCAAGTGATTCAGTAAGTCAGTCAAGTGATTCAGTAAGTCAGTCAAGTCATTCATTCAGTAAGTCAGTCATCCAGTCAGTAAGTCAGTCAAGTGAATCAGTAAGTCAGTCAAGTGATTCAGTAAGTCAGTCAAGTCATTCATTAAGTCAGTCATCCAGTCAGTAAGTCAGTCAAGTGAATCAGTAAGTCAGTCAAGTGATTCAGTAAGTCAGTCAAGTCATCCATTCAGTAAGTCAGTCATCCAGTCAGTAAGTCAGTCAAGTGAATCAGTAAGTCAGTCAAGTGATTCAGTAAGTCAGTCAAGTCATTCATTAAGTCAGTCATCCAGTCAGTAAGTCAGTCAAGTGAATCAGTAAGTCAGTCAAGTGATTCAGTAAGTCAGTCAAGTCATCCATTCAGTAAGTCAGTCATCCAGTCAGTAAGTCAGTCAAGTGAATCAGTAAGTCAGTCAAGTGATTCAGTAAGTCAGTCAAGTCATTCATTAAGTCAGTCATCCAGTCAGTAAGTCAGTCAAGTGAATCAGTAAGTCAGTCAAGTGATTCAGTAAGTCAGTCAAGTCATCCATTCAGTAAGTCAGTCATCCAGTCAGTAAGTCAGTCAAGTGAATCAGTAAGTCAGTCAAGTGATTCAGTAAGTCAGTCAAGTCATTCATTAAGTCAGTCATCCAGTCAGTAAGTCAGTCAAGTGAATCAGTAAGTCAGTCAAGTGATTCAGTAAGTCAGTCAAGTCATCCATTCAGTAAGTCAGTCATCCAGTCAGTAAGTCAGTCAAGTGAATCAGTAAGTCAGTCAAGTGATTCAGTAAGTCAGTCAAGTCATTCATTAAGTCAGTCATCCAGTCAGTAAGTCAGTCAAGTGAATCAGTAAGTCAGTCAAGTGATTCAGTAAGTCAGTCAAGTGATTCAGTAAGTCAGTCAAGTCATTCATTAAGTCAGTCATCCAGTCAGTAAGTCAGTCAAGTGAATCAGTAAGTCAGTCAAGTGATTCAGTAAGTCAGTCAAGTCATCCATTCAGTAAGTCAGTCATCCAGTCAGTAAGTCAGTCAAGTGAATCAGTAAGTCAGTCAAGTGATTCAGTAAGTCAGTCAAGTGATTCAGTAAGTCAGTCAAGTCATTCATTAAGTCAGTCATCCAGTCAGTAAGTCAGTCAAGTGAATCAGTAAGTCAGTCAAGTGATTCAGTAAGTCAGTCAAGTGATTCAGTAAGTCAGTCAAGTCATTCATTAAGTCAGTCATCCAGTCAGTAAGTCAGTCAAGTGAATCAGTAAGTCAGTCAAGTGATTCAGTAAGTCAGTCAAGTCATCCATTCAGTAAGTCAGTCATCCAGTCAGTAAGTCAGTCAAACTCGTGCTAAATAACACTACTGTACATTTTATTCATTTTAGAGTATATATCATATTTGTGTTATTTATATTGTTTATTATGTCATATTAGATGTAGTGAGATAAATAAATAAGCCGTAGAGTTGATATTAGCGAAATTATTGAAGGACAAAATTCCACTGGAACGTATCAATTGCATTTCAATTAATTTAAATGAAGAAAATTGACTCTGCAAACGAGCAAATCCAGTTGCGAGCAAGGTCTGAGAACGGATTAAACTCATAAGTACAGGTTAAACTGATATATATATATATATATATATATATATATACAGTGGACCCCCGGTTAACGATATTTTTTCATTCCAGAAGTATGTTCAGGTATGAGTACTGACCAAATTTGTTCCCATAAGGAATATTGTGAAGTAGATTAGTCCATTTCAGACCCCCAAACATACACATACAAATGCACTTAAATAAATACACTTACATAATTGGTCGCATTGGGAGGGGTTCGTTAAGCGGGGGTCCACTGTATATATATATATATATATATATATATATATATATATATATATATATATATATATATATATATATATATATATATATATATATATATATATATATCTAAAGCTGGGATGTTTGAATGTGCATGGATGTCGTGCAGATAGTTAATAAGACATGACTGCCAGTGTTATGAATGAAAAGAAGTTGGATGCCATAGTTCTAAGTGAAACAAAGTTGAAGGTGGTAGGGGAGTTTCTGTGGGAAGAAATAAATGGGGTTATGTCAGGAGTATCTGAGAGAGCTAGAGCTAAGGAAGGAGTAGCAATAATGCTGAAAGACCAGTTATGGAAGAAGAAATATACATGTATAAATGTGGTTTTTCCTTGTTTTTGGCATAAGGGTCAGATATGAAGAGTGGGTTATAATAAGTGTTCATGCACCTGGAGAAGAGAGGAGTGTAGAGGAAAGAGAGAGAGAGTGAGAGAGTGAGTGAGTGAGTGAGTGGCACCAGTCACTGGATGAATCCAAAGTCAGTTGTGTGGTAGCACTGGACATTGCTGGCGCTTTCGACCGGGTGTGGCACCAGTGCCTCTTAGCAAAACTTCAAGCACTGGGAATTGCAGGCTCTACATTGTGTCTCCTCAGTGATTACCTTCATGGTAGATCTCTAAGTGTAGTTCTCAATGGAACAGAATCAGCAAGACTTCCTATTGGGGCAAGTGTTCCACAAGGAAGCGTACTGGGACCATTGTTATGGAATGTCTACTTCAACGACCTTCTTCATCTCATCCCAGAATCACATGCATATGCAGACGACTGTACACTGACATTCACTTATCCAAGAGAAGAAATGCCAGCTGCTCTAAGCTACATCAATCACCAGCTAAGAGCTATATCAGCTTGGGGAAATAGATGGCAAGTAACATTTGCACCTGAGAAAACTCAAATGATGATCGTTGATAGGCACCATGATGGTAATGCTGGTGCAGTAGTAAGGATGAATGGGAGGGTGTTGGCACCTGGAGAAGAAGTTGATATCCTTGGGGTGAAATTTGACTCCAAACTAACCATGAAGAACCATGTTGTAAATCTTGCAAACAAGGCAGCCAGGAAGCTTACAGCACTTCGCCGTATCTCGCATCTGCTTGACAGTAGGGGTTGCAAGATTCTGTATGAGGCACAAGTACGCTCACACCTTGAGTATGCTCCACTTTCTTGGTTTGCCTGCACCCCCTCTCATCTGCAACTGCTTGACAGAGTAGAAAACAAAGCAAGACATCTCATCTCTCGCCTGGACCCATCCTGGATAGATCTGTCATTTCAGCAGAGCCTTCAACATAGGAGGGATGTGGGTGGCCTTACTGTTATGTACAAGGCCAATATTGTCCAAGTACCACACTTGGATCCACTTCGAGGACAGCGTGAAACAAGCTTTTATACCACAAGACAGGCAGAAAGCAGCAACTTCACTCTGGGTGTACCCTTCTCCAGAACATCACTTCATCTGAGATCATACATACCCAGGATGACTCGAGTATGGAACACATTCGTACAGCATAATGATGTCAACGAGATAAAGTCAGTTGATTACATGAAAATGCTGGCCCACAGATGGCTCCAGGTAAACTCCAGGTAAACTTCATCCTGTTCCCTACTTGTATGTCTCATAACAATAAAAATGTTTTCAAATGAGCTGATGTAGGTAACAGCTCTTAGCTTGTCAATAAAGTTAAGAATCTTTAACCTGTAAATAGCTTGTCAATAAAGCTAGTGATCCTTAACCTTGTCAAACTCCGTGTAAAAAAAAAAAAAAGAGAGAAAGATATAGAGATAGAGAGAGAGAGAGAGAGAGAGATAGAGATAGAGATAGAGATAGAGATAGAGAGAGAGAGAGAGAGAGATAGAGATAGAGATAGAGATAGAGATAGAGAGAGAGAGAGAGAGAGAGAGAGAGAGAGAGAGAGAGAGAGAGAGAGAGAGATAGAGAGATAGATAGATAGATAGAGAGAGAGAGAGAGAGAGAGAGAGAGAGAGAGAGAGAGAGAGAGAGAGAGAGAGAGAGAGAGAGAGATAGATAGATAGATAGATAGATAGATAGATAGATAGATTGAGATTTTGGGAGATGTTATATGGGTGTTTAGGAAGTTCAGAACCAAGTGAGAGAGTAATTGTGGTAGGGGACCTAATTGCAAAAGCGGGAGAAACAATTATAGAGAGTGTGGTGGGTCAATTTGGGTTAAGGTGTAATTAATAATGAGGAGCCTCTGATTGAACTTTATATTGAAAAAGTTTGGTAATAGGCAATAAATATTTTAAGATATGAGTATGATATTGGGTGTAATGACAGTAGTTTGTCTGACTACGTATTGGTAGATAAAAGACTGTTGGATAGACTTCAGGATTGTACATGTTTATAGAGGGGCCACAGTTATATCAGACCATTTTTTAGTTGTAGCTACAGTGAGAGTAAAAGGTAGATGGGATACAAGGAAAATGAAAGCAGTCAGTAAGAGAGAAGTGAAGGTTCATAAACTACAGGAGGAGGCAGTTTGGAAGAAAGATGGGCTAGTGAGAGTGTACCAATGAAGTTGAAGAGGTATGGGGTAGGTTCAGGAATATAGTGTTAAGAGTGTTCAGCAGAAGTTTGTGGTTACGGGAAAGTGGTGCGGGAGGGGAGAAGAGCGACTGGTGGAATGATGACGTAAAGAGAGTAGTAAGAGAGAAAAAGTTAGAATATGGGAGATTTTTTGCAAAGTAGAAGTGATACGAGGGGGTAGGAGTATATGGAAAAAAAGAGAGTTAAGAGAGTGGTGCAGGAATGTAAAAGGAGAGCAAATGAGAGAGTGGGTGAGATGCTCTCAACAAATTTTGCTGAGAATAAGAAAAAGTTTTGGGATGCAATTAATAAGTTAAGAAAGTCTAGGGAACAAATGGATTTGACAGTTAAAAATAGAAGAAGAGAGTTATTAGATGGAGAGTTGGAGGTATTGGGAAGATGGAGGGAATATTTTGAGCAATTGTTAAATGATGATGAAGATAGGGAAGCTGTGATTTCCTGCATTGGACAGGGATGTATAACATCTTGTAGAAGTGAGGAAGAGCCAGTTGTAAGTGTGGGAGAGGTGTGTGAGGCTGTGAGTAGAATGAGAGCAGGTAAAGCAGCTAGGATTGATGGGATCATGACAGAAATGTTAAAAGCAGGTGGGGATATAGTTCTGGAATGTTTGGTGCTTCTATTAAATAAATGTATGAAAGAGGCTAAGGTACCTAGGGATTGGCAGAGAACATGCATAGTTCCCTCGTATAAAGGCAAAGAGGACAAAAGTGAGTGTAAAAATTTTAGGGGAATAATTCTGTTGAGTATATCTCATAAAGGATATAGTAGAGTTATTATTGAATGTAAAAAGAGAGCAAATGAGAGAGTGGGTGAGATGTTATCAACAAATTTTGTTGAAAATAAGAAAAAGTTTTGGAGTGAGATTAACAAGTTAAGAAAGCCTAGAGAACAAATTGATTTGTCAGTTAAAAATAGGAGAGGAGAGTTATTAAATGGAGAGTTAGAGGTATTGGGAAGATGGAAGGAATATTTTGAGGAATTGTTAAATGTTGATGAAGATAGGGAAGCTGTGATTTCGTGTATAGGGCAAGGAGGAATAACATCTTGTAGGAGTGAGGAAGAGCCAGTTGTGAGTGTGGGGGAAGTTCGTGAGGCAGTAGGTAAAATGAAAGGGGGTAAGGCAGCCGGGATTGATGGGATAAAGATAGAAATGTTAAAAGCAGGTGGGGATATAGTTTTGGAGTGGTTGGTGCAATTATTTAATAAATGTATGGAAGAGGGTAAGGTACCTAGGGATTGGCAGAGAGCATGCATAGTTCCTTTGTATAAAGGCAAAGGGGATAAAAGAGAGTGCAAAAATTATAGGGGGATAAGTCTGTTGAGTGTACCTGGTAAAGTGTATGGTAGAGTTATAATTGAAAGAATTAAGAGTAAGACGGAGAATAGGATAGCAGATGAACAAGGAGGCTTTAGGAAAGGTAGGGGGTGTGTGGACCAGGTGTTTACAGTGAAACATATAAGTGAACAGTATTTAGATAAGGCTAAAGAGGTCTTTGTGGCATTTATGGATTTGGAAAAGGCGTATGACAGGGTGGATAGGGGGGCAATGTGGCAGATGTTGCAAGTGTATGGTGTAGGAGGTAGGTTACTGAAAGCAGTGAAGAGTTTTTACGAGGATAGTGAGGCTCAAGTTAGAGTATGTAGGAAAGAGGGAAATTTTTTCCCAGTAAAAGTAGGCCTTAGACAAGGATGTGTGATGTCACCGTGGTTGTTTAATATATTTATAGATGGGGTTGTAAGAGAAGTAAATGCGAGGGTCTTGGCAAGAGGCATGGAGTTAAAAGATAAAGAATCACACACAAAGTGGGAGTTGTCACAGCTGCTCTTTGCTGATGACACTGTGCTCTTGGGAGATTCTGAAGAGAAGTTGCAGAGATTGGTGGATGAATTTGGTAGGGTGTGCAAAAGAAGAAAATTAAAGGTGAATACAGGAAAGAGTAAGGTTATGAGGATAACAAAAAGATTAGGTGATGAAAGATTGAATATCAGATTGGAGGGAGAGAGTATGGAGGAGGTGAACGTATTCAGATATTTGGGAGTGGACGTGTCAGCGGATGGGTCTATGAAAGATGAGGTGAATCATAGAATTGATGAGGGAAAAAGAGTGAGTGGTGCACTTAGGAGTCTGTGGAGACAAAGAACTTTGTCCTTGGAGGCAAAGAGGGGAATGTATGAGAGTATAGTTTTACCAACGCTCTTATATGGGTGTGAAGCGTGGGTGATGAATGTTGCAGCGAGGAGAAGGCTGGAGGCAGTGGAGATGTCATGTCTGAGGGCAATGTGTGGTGTGAATATAATGCAGAGAATTCGTAGTTTGGAAGTTAGGAGGAGGTGCGGGATTACCAAAACTGTTGTCCAGAGGGCTGAGGAAGGGTTGTTGAGGTGGTTCGGACATGTAGAGAGAATGGAGCGAAACAGAATGACTTCAAGAGTGTATCAGTCTGTAGTGGAAGGAAGGCGGGGTAGGGGTCGGCCTAGGAAGGGTTGGAGGGAGGGGGTAAAGGAGGTTTTGTGTGCGAGGGGCTTGGACTTCCAGCAGGCATGCGTGAGCGTGTTTGATAGGAGTGAATGGAGACAAATGGTTTTTAATACTTGACGTGCTGTTGGAGTGTGAGCAAAGTAACATTTATGAAGGGATTCAGGGAAACCGGCAGGCCGGACTTGAGTTCTGGAGATGGGAAGTACAGTGCCTGCACTCTGAAGGAGGGGTGTTAATGTTGCAGTTTAAAAACTGTAGTGTAAAGCACCCTTCTGGCAAGACAGTGATGGAGTGAATGATGGTGAAAGTTTTTCTTTTTCGGGCCACCCTGCCTTGGTGGGAATCGGCCGGTGTGATAATAAAAATAATAAAAAAAAAAAATTATTGAATGAAAAAGTTTTGGAGTGAGATTAACAAGTTAAGGAAGCCTAGAGAACAAATGGATTTGTCAGTTAAAAATAGGAGAGGAGAGTTATTAAATGGAGAGTTAGAGGTATTGGGAAGATGGAGGGAATATTTTGAGGAATTGGTGAATGTTGATGAAGATAGGGAAGTTGTGATTTTGTGTATAGGGCAAGGAGGAATAACATCTTGTAGGAGTGAGGAAGAGCCAGTTGTGAGTGTGGGGGAAGTTTGTGAGGCAGTAGGTAAAATGAAAGGGGGTAAGGCAGCTGGGATTGATGGGATAGAGATAGAAATGTTAAAAGCAGGTGGGGATATAGTTTTGGAGTGGTTGGTGCAATTATTTAATAAATGTATGGAAGAGGGTAAGGTACCTAGGGATTGGCAGAGAGCATGCATAGTTCCTTTGTATAAAGGCAAAGGGGACAAAAGAGAGTGCAAAAATTATAGGGGGATAAGTCTGTTGAGTATACCTGGTAAAGTGTATGGTAGAGTTATTATTGAAAGAATTAAGAGTAAGACGGAGAACAGGATAGCAGATGAACAAGGAGGCTTTAGGAAAGGTAGGGGGTGTGTGGACCAGGTGTTTACAGTGAAACACATAAGTGAACAGTATTTAGATAAGGCTAAAGAGGTTTTTGTGGCATTTATGGATTTGGAAAAGGCGTATGACAGGGTGGATAGGGGGGCAATGTGGCAGATGTTGCAGGTGTATGGTGTAGGAGGTAGGTTACTGAAAGCAGTGAAGAGTTTTTACGAGAACAGTGAGGTTCAAGTTAGAGTATGTAGGAAAGAGGGAGATTATTTCCCAGTAAAAGTAGGCCTTAGACAAGGATGTGTGATGTCACTGTGGTTGTTTAATATATTTATAGATGGGGTTGTAAGAGAAGTAAATGCGAAGGTCTTGGCAAGAGGCGTGGAGTTAAAAGATAAAGAATCACACATAAAGTGGGAGTTGTCACAGTTGCTCTTTGCTGATGACACTGTGCTCTTGGGAGATTCTGAAGAGAAGTTGCAGAGGTTGGTGAATGAATTTGGTAGGGTATGTAAAAGAAGAAAATTAAAAGTGAATACAGGAAAGAGTAAGGTTATGAGGATAACAAAAAGATTAGGTGATGAAAGATTGGATATCAGATTGGAGGGAGAGAGTATGGAGGAGGTGAATGTATTCAGATACATGTATTTGGGAGTGGACGTGTCAGCGGATGGGTCTATGAAAGATGAGGCGAATCACAGAACTGATGAGGGGAAAAGGGTGAGCGGTGCACTTAAGAGTCTGTGGAGAAAAGAACTTTGTCCTTGGAGGCAAAGAGGGGAATGTATGAGAGTATAGTTTTACCAACGCTCTTATATGGGTGTGAAGCATGGGTGATGAATGTTGCAGCGAGGAGAAGGTTGGAGGCAGTGGAGATGTCATGTCTGAGGGCAATGTGTGGTGTGAATATAATGCAGAGAATTCGTAGTTTGGAAGTTAGGAGGAGGTGTGGGATTGCCAAAACTGTTGTCCAGAGGGCTGAGGAAGGGTTGTTGAGGTGGTTTGGACATGTAGAGAGAATGGAGTGAAACAGAATGACTTCAAGAGTGTATCAGTCTGTAGTGGAAGGAAGGCGGGGTAGGGGTCGGCCTAGGAAAAGTTGGAGGGAGGCAGTAAAGGAGGTTTTGGTGTGCGAGGGGCTTGGACTTCCAGCAAGCATGTGTGAATGGATTTGATAGGAGTGAATGGAGACAAATGGTTTTAATACTTGACGTGCTGTTGGAGTGTGAGCAAAGTAACATTTATGAAGAGATTCAGGGAAACTGGCAGACCGGACTTGAGTCCTGGAGATGGGAAGTACAGTGTCTGCACACTGAAGGAGGGGTGTTAATGTTGCAGTTTTATAACTGTAATGTAAAGCACCCTTCTGGCAAGACAGTGATGGAGTGAATGATGATGAAAGTTTTTCTTTTTTGGGCCACCCTGCCTTGGTGGCCACCTTGCCTTGGTGGTCACCCTACCTTGGTGGCCACCCTGCCTTGGTGGCCACCTTGCCTTGGTGGCCACCCTACCTTGGTGGCCACCCTGCCTTGGTGGCCACCCTGCCTTGGTGGCCACCCTGCCTTGGTGGCCACCTTGCCTTGGTGGTCACCCTACCTTGGTGGCCACCCTGCCTTGGTGGCCACCTTGCCTTGGTGGCCACCCTACCTTGGTAGCCACCCTGCCTTGGTGGCCACCCTGCCTTGGTGGCCACCCTGCCTTGGTGGCCACCTTGCCTTGGTGGACCACCCTGCCTTGGTGGCCACCCTGCCTTGGTGGCCACCTTGCCTTGGTGGCCACCCTACCTTGGTGGCCACCCTACCTTGGTGGCCACCCTACGTTGGTGGACACCCTGCCTTGGTGGCCACCCTGCCTTGGTGGCCACCCTGCATTGGTGGCCACCCTACCTTGGTGGCCACCCTACCTTGGTGGACACCCTGCCTTGGTGGCCACCCTGCCTTCGTGGCCACCCTGCCTTGGTGGCCACCCTACCTTGGTGGCTACCCTGCCTTGGTGGCCACCCTACCTTGGTGGCCACCCTACCTTGGTGGCTACCCTGCCTTGGTGGCCACCCTACCTTGGTGGCCACCCTGCCTTGGTGGCCACCCTACCTTGGTAGCCACCCTGCCTTGGTGGCCACCCTACCTTGGTGGCCACCCTACCTTGGTGGCCACCCTACCTTGGTGGCTACCCTGCCTTGGTGGCCACCCTACCTTGGTGGCCACCCTGCCTTGGTGGCCACCCTACCTTGGTGGCCACCCTACCTTGGTGGCTACCCTGCCTTGGTGGCCACCCTACCTTGGTGGCCACCCTGCCTTGGTGGCCACCCTACCTTGGTGGCCACCCTACCTTGGTGGCTACCCTACATTGGTGGCTACCCTGCCTTGGTGGCCACCCTACCTTGGTGGCCACCCTACCTTGGTGGCCACCCTACCTTGGTGGCTACCCTACCTTGGTGGCCACCTTGCCTTGGTGGCCACCCTGCCTTGGTGACCACGTTGCTTTGGTGGCCACCAAGGCAGGGTGGCCACCCTGCCTTGGTGGCCACCTTGCTTTATTGGCCACCTTGCTTTGGTGGCCACCCTGCCTAGGTGGCCACCCGGCCTTGGTGGCCACCTGGCCTTGGTGGCCACCCGGCCTTGGTGGCCACCTGGCCTTGGTGGCCACCCGGCCTTGGTGGCCACCCGGCCTTGGTGGCCACCTGGCCTTGGTGGCCACCCGGCCTTGGTGGCCACCTGGCCTTGGTGGCCACCCGGCCTTGGGGGCCACCCGGCCATGGTGGCCACCCGGCCTTGGTGGCCACCTGGCCTTGGTGGCCACCTGGCCTTGGTGGCCACCTGGCCTTGGTGGGAATCGGCCGATGTGTTAATAAATATAATAATAATTATTAAATTTAAAAAAATAATAAACTTGATAATTATGAAGACACCTGAGACCTAAACATAGTAGGTACCCCAGTGTAACTGTATATGGGGTAAATAGGTACCCAGGGTTCAGGTACCTTTTTACCCCCAATTTATGGTACATATTTTCCCCAACTTATGACACCCATTTACTTCAGCTTGGAGTACCTGCTTACCTAAGCTTGGGGTACATATTTACCCTAGATTGGGGTACCTATTTACTCCAGCTTTGTTTACATTTTTACCTCATCTTGTGATACATATTAACCCTACTAACTTACTTACGTAGGTACCCCAACTTGAGGTTTATATTTACCCCAGCATATGATACATTTTCACCCGTTTGGGGTACGTAGGTACCCCAGCTTGAGGTGTTCACCCCAACTCGGGTATAGGAGGGAGGAATACCTCGGAATCCACGAATCAAGAGCCTTTTTAGAGGCCTGGGAACGCCTTTTATGGGAGTAATTAGGTACCTTTAATTTCTTAGGGGAAAAATTAGGTACAGATTTGAAGCCCCTGCAGCCACACCTCGAAATTTTAAACATCATTTTCAGACTTTAGAAGCCACATTTAGACATTCTCATTAAACATGCAAACTGACCGAGGTAGCTGGGGTAGACAAAGAGGTAGACAGTAGATGAGACAGACAGGTAGACACCAGAAAAGACATAAAAATAAGAACTCTAGGGGGCAGAGAAGGACGCTCAGGCCGCCATCTTTGTTGTTATAATTTACTTCTAAAACGTCCGCTGTTTTACCGAAATATATTTATTAACCAAACTTCGCAATATATCTGCATTTATGTAAGTATGTATCTATCCATATATGTTTATATTTACCGTATTACCTATTATAAAGAATGTGTATAATAACATGAAGGCAATTATGATGCTTTTAAATATTTTCCAATATTGTTTCTAAACTTCAACTATTTTCAATCAATCACCGAAATAAATTTAATGACCATAGTAATATATTTACGAGTACAAGTACAAGTACAAGTACAAGTACAAGTACAAGTACATGCACTAGTACAAGTACATGTACAAGTACAAGTACAAGTACATGCACTAGTACAAGCACAAGTACAAGTACAAGTACATGCACTAGTACAAGTACATGCACTAGTACAAGTACAAGTACAAGTACAAGTACAAGTACATGCACTAGTACAAGTACATGTACAAGTACAAGTACAAGTACATGCACTAGTACAAGTACAAGTACAAGTACATGCACTAGTACAAGTACAAGTACATGCACTAGTACAAGTACAAGTACATGTACAAGTACAAGTACAAGTACATGCACTAGTACAAGTACAAGTACAAGTACAAGTACATGCACTAGTACAAGTACATGTACAAGTACAAGTACAAGTACATGCACCAGTACAAGTACAAGTACAAGTACATGCACTAGTACAAGTACAAGTACATGTACAAGTACAAGTACAAGTACATGCACTAGTACAAGTACAAGTACAAGTACATGCACTAGTACAAGTACAAGTACAAGTACATGCACTAGTACAAGTACAAGTACATGTACAAGTACAAGTACATGCACTAGTACAAGTACAAGTACATGCACTAGTACAAGTACAAGTACATGCACTAGTACAAGTACAAGTACAAGTACATGCACTAGTACAAGTACAAGTACAAGTACATGCACTAGTACAAGTACAAGTACATGTACAAGTACAAGTACAAGTACATGCACTAGTACAAGTACAAGCACTAGTACAAGTAAAAGTACAAGTACAAGTACAAGTACATGTACTAGTACAAGAACAAGTACATGCACTAGTACAAGTACAAGTACATGCACTAGTACAAGTACAAGTACAAGTACATGCACTAGTACAAGTACAAGTACATGTACAAGTACATGCACTAGTACAAGTACAAGTACAAGTACATGCACTAGTACAAGTACAAGTACATGCACTAGTACAAGTACAAGTACATGTACAAGTACAAGTACAAGTACATGCACTAGTACAAGTACATGCACTAGTACAAGTACAAGTACATACACTAGTACAAGTACAGGTACAAGTACAAGTACATGCACTAGTACAAGTACAAGTACATACACTAGTACAAGTACAGGTACAAGTACAAGTACATGCACTAGTACAAGTACAAGCACTAGTACAAGTAAAAGTAAAAGTACAAGTACATGCACTAGTACAAGTACAAGTACAAGTACATGCACTAGTACAAGTACATGCACTAGTACAAGTACAAGTACATGCACTAGTACAAGTACATGCACTAGTACAAGAACAAGTACAAGTACAAGCACTAGTACAAGTAAAATTACAAGTACAAGTACAAGTACATGCACTAGTACAAGTACAAGTACAAGTACATGCACTAGTACAAGTACAAGTACATGCACTAGTACAAGTACAAATACATCAACTAGTACAAGTACAAGTACATGCACTAGTACAAGTACAAGTACAAGTACATGCACTAGTACAAGTACAAGTACATGCACTAGTACAAGTACAAGTACAAGTACATGCACTAGTACAAGTACAAGTACATGCACTAGTACAAGTGCAAGTACAAGTACATGGACAAGTACAAGTACAAGTACATGCACTAGTACAAGTACAAGTACAAGCACTAGTACAAGTACAAGTACATGCACTAGTACAAGTACAAGTACATGCGCTACTACAAGTACAAGTACATGTACATATACAAGTACAAGTACATGTACAAATACAAGTACAAGTACAAGTACATGTACAAGTACAAGTACGAGTACATGTACAAGTACAAGTACATGTACAAGTACAAGTACAAGTTAAGGTGCAAGTACAAGTACATGTACAAGTATAAATACATGTACATGTACAAGTACATGTACAAATACAAGTACAAGTACAAGTACATGTACAAGTACAAGTACATGTACATGTAAAAGTACATGTACAAATACAAGTACAAGTACAAGTACATGTACAAGTACAAGTACATGTACAAGTATAAGTACATGTACAAGTACAAGTACAAGTACATATACAAGTACATGTACAAGTACAAGTACATGTACAAGTACAAGTACAAGTACATGTACAAGTACATGTACAAGTACAAGTACATGTACAAGTACAAGTACACGTACAAGTACAAGTACAAGTACATGTACAAGTACAAGTACATGTACAAGTACAAGTACATGTACATGTACAAGTACATGTACAAGTACAAGTACATGTACAAGTACAAGTACATGTACAAGTACAAGTACATGTACATGTACAAGTACATGTACAAGTACAAGTACAAGTACATGTACATGTACAAGTACATGTACAAATACAAGTACAAGTACAAGTACATGTACATGTACAAGTACAAGTACATGTACAAGTACAAGTACATGTACATGTACAAATACAAGTACAAGTACAAGTACATGTACAAGTACAAGTACATGTACATGTACAAGTACATGTACAAATACAAGTACAAGTACAAGTACAAGTACAATTACAAGTACAAGTACATGTACAAGTCCAAGTACATGTACAAGTACAGGTACAAGTACAAGTACAAGTACATGTACAAGTACAAGTACAAGTACATGTACAAGTACAAGTACATGTACAAGTACAAGTACAAGTTAATGCGCAAGTACAAGTACAAGTTAATGTGCAAGTAGTGACCATCCAAGACCATGTCATAGTGGTCCAGTAGTTGTGAGAGACAGTAGTGACCATCCAAGACCATGTTATAGTGGTCCAGTAGTTGTGAGAGACAGTAGTGACCATCCAAGACCATGTCATAGTGGTCCAGTAGTTGTGAGAGACAGTAGTGACCATCCAAGACCATGTCATAGTGGTCCAGTAGTTGTGAGAGACAGTAGTGACCATCCAAGACCATGTCATAGTGGTCCAGTAGTTGTGAGAGACAGTAGTGACCATCCAAGACCATGTCATAGTGGTCCAGTAGTTGTGAGAGACAGTAGTGACCATCCAAGACCATGTCATAGTGGTCCAGTAGTTGTGAGAGACAGTAGTGACCATCCAAGACCATGTCATAGTGGTCCAGTAGTTGTGAGAGACAGTAGTGACCATCCAAGACCATGTCATAGTGGTCCAGTAGTTGTGAGAGACAGTAGTGACCATCCAAGACCATGTCATAGTGGTCCAGTAGTTGTGAGAGACAGTAGTGACCATCCAAGACCATGTCATAGTGGTCCAGTAGTTGTGAGAGACAGTAGTGACCATCCAAGACCATGTCATAGTGGTCCAGTAGTTGTGAGAGACAGTAGTGACCATCCAAGACCATGTCATAGTGGTCCAGTAGTTGTGAGAGACAGTAGTGACCATCCAAGACCATGTCATAGTGGTCCAATAGTTGTGAGAGACAGTAGTGACCATCCAAGACTATGTCATAGTGGTCCAGTAGTTGTGAGAGACAGTAGTGACCATCCAAGACCATGTTATAGTGGTCCAGTAGTTGTGAGAGACAGTAGTGACCATCCAAGACTATGTCATAGTGGTCCAGTAGTTGTGAGAGACAGTAGTGACCATCCAAGACCATGTCATAGTGGTCCAATAGTTGTGAGAGACAGTAGTGACCATCCAAGACCATGTTATAGTGGTCCAGTAGTTGTGAGAGACAGTAGTGACCATCCAAGACCATGTCATAGTGGTCCAGCAGTTGTGAGAGACAGTAGTGACCATCCAAGACCATGTTATAGTGGTCCAATAGTTGTGAGAGACAGTAGTGACCATCCAAGACCATGTCATAGTGGTCCAATAGTTGTGAGAGACAGTAGTGACCATCCAAGACCATGTCATAGTGGTCCAATAGTTGTGAGAGACAGTAGTGACCATCCAAGACCATGTTATAGTGGTCCAGTAGTTGTGAGAGACAGTAGTGACCATCCAAGACCATGTCATAGTGGTCCAATAGTTGTGAGAGACAGTAGTGACCATCCAAGACCATGTCATAGTGGTCCAATAGTTGTGAGAGACAGTAGTGACCATCCAAGACCATGTCATAGTGGTCCAGTAGTTGTGAGAGGCAGTAGTGACCATCCAAGACCATGTCATAGTGGTCCAATAGTTGTGAGAGACAGTAGTGACCATCCAAGACCATGTCATAGTGGTCCAATAGTTGTGAGAGACAGTAGTGACCATCCAAGACCATGTCATAGTGGTCCAATAGTTGTGAGAGACAGTAGTGACCATCCAAGACCATGTCATAGTGGTCCAGTAGTTGTGAGAGACAGTAGTGACCATCCAAGACCATGTCATAGTGGTCCAGTAGTTGTGAGAGACAGTAGTGACCATCCAAGACCATGTTATAGTGGTCCAATAGTTGTGAGAGACAGTAGTGACCATCCAAGACCATGTCATAGTGGTCCAGTAGTTGTGAGAGACAGTAGTGACCATCCAAGACCATGTTATAGTGGTCCAGTAGTTGTGAGAGACAGTAGTGACCATCCAAGACCATGTTATAGTGGTCCAATAGTTGTGAGAGACAGTAGTGACCATCCAAGACCATGTCATAGTGGTCCAGTAGTTGTGAGAGACAGTAGTGACCATCCAAGACCATGTTATAGTGGTCCAATAGTTGTGAGAGACAGTAGTGACCATCCAAGACCATGTCATAGTGGTCCAGTAGTTGTGAGAGACAGTAGTGACCATCCAAGACCATGTCATAGTGGTCCAGTAGTTGTGAGAGACAGTAGTGACCATCCAAGACCATGTCATAGTGGTCCAATAGTTGTGAGAGAAAGTAGTGACCATCCAAGACCATGTCATAGTGGTCCAATAGTTGTGAGAGACAGTAGTGACCATCCAAGACCATGTCATAGTGGTCCAGTAGTTGTGAGAGACAGTAGTGACCATCCAAGACAATGTTATAGTGGTCCAATAGTTGTGAGAGACAGTAGTGACCATCCAAGACCATGTTATAGTGGTCCAGTAGTTGTGAGAGACAGTAGTGACCATCCAAGACCATGTCATAGTGGTCCAGTAGTTGTGAGAGACAGTAGTGACCATCCAAGACCATGTCATAGTGGTCCAGTAGTTGTGAGAGACAGTAGTGACCATCCAAGACCATGTTATAGTGGTCCAATAGTTGTGAGAGACAGTAGTGACCATCCAAGACCATGTCATAGTGGTCCAGTAGTTGTGAGAGACAGTAGTGACCATCCAAGACCATGTCATAGTGGTCCAGTAGTTGTGAGAGACAGTAGTGACCATCCAAGACCATGTCATAGTGGTCCAGTAGTTGTGAGAGACAGTAGTGACCATCCAAGACCATGTCATAGTGGTCCAATAGTTGTGAGAGACAGTAGTGACCATCCAAGACCATGTCATAGTGGTCCAATAGTTGTGAGAGACAGTAGTGACCATCCAAGACCATGTCATAGTGGTCCAGTAGTTGTGAGAGACAGTAGTGACCATCCAAGACCATGTCATAGTGGTCCAGTAGTTGTGAGAGACAGTAGTGACCATCCAAGACCATGTCATAGTGGTCCAGTAGTTGTGAGAGACAGTAGTGACCATCCAAGACCATAGTGGTCCAATAGTTGTGAGAGACAGTAGTGACCATCCAAGACCATGTCATAGTGGTCCAATAGTTGTGAGAGACAGTAGTGACCATCCAAGACCATGTCATAGTGGTTCAATAGTTGTGAGAGACAGTAGTGACCATCCAAGACCATGTCATAGTGGTCCAGTAGTTGTGAGAGGCAGTAGGGACCATCCAAGACCATGTCATAGTGGTCCAGTAGTTGTGAGAGACAGTAGTGACCATCGAAGACCATGTCATAGTGGTCCAGTAGTTGTGAGAGACAGTAGTGACCATCGAAGACCATGTCATAATGGTCCAGAAATTGTGAGAGACAGTAGTGGCCATCCAAGACCATGTCATAGTGGTCCAGTAGTTGTGAGAGACAGTAGAGACCATCCAAGACCATGTCATAGTGGTCCAGTAGTTGTGAGAGACAATAGACTGTGTGATCACCTCTGTGTCTAGACTGTGGGATGATCCCTGTGTCTAGACTGTGGGATGATCCCTGTGTCTAGACTGTGGGATGACCCCTGTGTCTAGACTGTGGGATGACCCCTGTGTCTAGACTGTGGGATGATCCCTGTGTCTAGACTGTGGGATGACCCCTGTGTCTAGACTGTGGGATGATCCCTGTGTCTAGACTGTGGGATGACCCCTGTGTCTAGACTGTGGGATGACCCCTGTGTCTAGACTGTGGGATGATCCCTGTGTCTAGACTGTGGGATGACCCCTGTGTCTAGACTGTGGGATGACCCCTGTGTCTAGACTGTGGGATGATCCCTGTGTCTAGACTGTGGGATGACCCCTGTGTCTAGACTGTGGGATGATCCCTGTGTCTAGACTGTGGGATGACCCCTGTGTCTAGACTGTGGGATGACCCCTGTGTCTAGACTGTGGGATGATCTCTGTGTCTAGACTGTGGGATGACCCCTGTGTCTAGACTGTGGGATGATGCCTGTGTCTAGACTGTGGGATGACCCCTGTGTCTAGACTGTGGGATGATCTCTGTGTCTAGACTGTGGGATGACCCCTGTGTTTACCTGGAGTTTACCTGGAGAGAGTTCTGGGGGTCAACGCCCCCGCGGCCCGGTCTGTGACCAGGCCTCCTGGTGGATCAGAGCCTGATCAACCAGGCTGTTGCTGCTGGCTGCACGCAAACCAACGTACGAGCCACAGCCCGGCTGGTCAGGAACCGACTTTAGGTGCTTGTCCAGTGCCAGCTTGAAGACTGCCAGGGGTCTGTTGGTAATCCCCCTTATGTATGCTGGGAGGCAGTTGAACAGTCTCGGGCCCCTGACACTTATTGTATGGTCTCTTAACGTGCTAGTGACACCCTTGCTTTTCATTGGGGGGATGGTGCATCGTCTACCAAGTCTTTTGCTTTCGTAGTGAGAGATTTTCGTGTGCAAGTTCGGTACTAGTCCCTCTAGGATTTTCCTGGTGTATATAATCATGTATCTCTCCCGCCTGCATTCCAGGGAATACAGGTTTAGGAACCTCAAGCGCTCCCAGTAATTGAGGTGTTTTATCTCCGTTATGTGCGCCGTGAAGGTTCTCTGTACATTTTCTAGGTCAGCAATTTCACCTGCCTTGAAAGGTGCTGTTAGTGTGCAGCAAAATCCATCCTAGATAGAACAAGTGACCTGAAGAGTGTCATCATGGGCTTGGCCTCCCCAGTTTGAAGGTTCTCATTATCCATCCTGTCATTTTTCTAGCAGATGCGATTGATACAATGTTATGGTCCTTGAAGGTGAGATCCTCCGACATGATCACTCCCAGGTCTTTGACGTTGGTGTTTCGCTCTATTTTGTTGCCAGAATTTGTTTTGTACTCTGATGAAGATTTAATTTCCTCGTGTTTACCATATCTGAGTAATTGAAATTTCTCATCGTTGAACTTCATATTGTTTTCTGCAGCCCACTGAAAGATTTGGTTGATGTCCGCCTGGAGCCTTGCAGTGTCTGCAATGGAAGACACTGTCATGCAGATTCGGGTGTCATCTGCAAAGGAAGACACGGTGCTGTGGCTGACATCCTTGTCTATGTCAGATATGAGGATGAGGAACAAGATGGGAGCGAGTACTGTGCCTTGTGGAACAGAGCTTTTCACCGTAGCTGCCTCGGACTTTACTCTGTTGACGACTACTCTCTGTGTTCTGTTAGTGAGGAAATTATAGATCCATCTACCAACTTTTCCTGTTATTCCTTTAGCACGCATTTTGTGCGCTGTTACGCCATGGTCACACTTGTCGAAGGCTTTTGCAAAGTCTGTATATATTACATCTGCATTCTTTTTGTCTTCTAGTGCATTTAGAACCTTGTCGTAGTGATCCAATAGTTGAGACAGACAGGAGCGACCTGTTCTAAACCCATGTTGCCCTGGCTTGTGTAACTGATGGGTTTCTAGATGGGTGGTGATCTTGCTTCTTAGGATCCTTTCAAAGATTTTTATGATATGGGATGTTAGTGCTATTGGTCTGTAGTTCTTTGCTGTTTAGACTGTGGGATGACCCCTGTGTCTAGACTGTGGGATGACCCCTGTGTCTAGACTGTGGGATGACCCCTGTGTCTAGACTGTGGGATGATCCCTGTGTCTAGACTGTGGGATGATCCCTGTGTCTAGACTGTGGGATGACCCCTGTGTCTTGACTGTGGGATGATCCATGCGTCTAGACTGTGGGATGACCCCAGTGCCTAGACTGTGGGATGATCCATGCATCTAGACTGTGGGATGACCTCTGTGTCTTGACTGTTGGATGACTCCAGTGCCTAGACTGTGGGATGATCCATGCATCTAGACTGTGGGAAGACCCCAGTGCCTAGACTGTGGGATGACCCCAGTGCCTAGACTGTGGGATGACCCCAGTGCCTAGACTAAGATGACCTTTGTGTCCTACACTGTGGGATGATCCATGCGTCTAGACTGTTGGATGATCCATGCATCTAGACTGTGGGATGATCCATGCGTCTAGACTGTGAGATGATCCATGCATCTAGATTATGGGATGATCCATGCATCTAGACTGTGGGATGATCCATGCGTCTAGACTGTGGGATGACCCCTGTGTCTAGATTGTGGATTGACCTCTGTGTCTAGACTGTGGGATGACCTCTGTGTCTAGACTGTGGGACGACCTCTGTGTCTAGATTGTGGGTTGACCTCTGTGTCTAGATTGTGGGTTGACCTCTGTGTCTAGATTGTGGGATGACCTCTGTGTCTAGATTGTGGGTTGACCTCTGTGTCTAGACTGTGGGACGACCTCTTTGTCTAGGCTCCTCCATAGAATAATTAAGACAGGTTCCTTGCAGTTGTTGATAAACACGGAGTTCCACTAGTCTGGGCATGGGGCAGAGTTCATGGGCAAGTCCTGTGGTGTTAGGGTTATATAAAAAATTCGGGAATTAACCAAATTTTGAGTCTCTCGGTCGTCGAAAATAATAATTTAGAATGTCGACCCTTAACGTGATAAATGGTTCACTAAACACTGACTTATATTGGGACTTTAGTATCTCACTCATTTCTTTGCTCTCATCTGTCTAAGTCCATCTCTTTCAAACAGGGGTCCTATACTGGACAAGTAACAGTCAACAGAGGTACTCACCTCACCAGTGGAACGACCACCATCTGGTTCGACCACTACCACAACTGTGGTAGTCATCACAAGTATTCAGCACACCATCACAACAACATGAAGGTCAGAGGCGCTGATTGGTCGTACAGAGGTTCCTCAGGACCTTCCTGCTGAGCCGCCATGATAATAATATAACTAATGACCTCAACCCAATTCAGCCCACACCTCAGACATGACTTAAACCTCATTATAAACCACTGTTTACTGCACTCTAATTATCTCCATCCATCTACCCATCCATCTATCTATCTGTATATGCCATACTCAATAATCCAAACTGGGAAGTTAGGTCAGAAAATGAAGGTTGTTTTCTGCCGAATAAGCTGAGCGAAAATTATGTTTTTTTCCATATATCTACCAAAATTAATTTGCACGTAACGGAAAAAAATATATATCATTGATTTAGATTTATATTAAATAAAATTAATCTGATCTATGATATATACAGCAGAATTTGGCTTAGAAAATAAGTTAGTTGGTTGGGTTTCTGAGTTAGTTTTTTATATAACTGTCCAAACAAAAAGATATATATTATTCTGCAGCAGATTTTTGGAAAAAGTTTAATTTATAAAAAAAACACAGACCTATTAAGCAAAACACACACACACACACACACACACACACACACACACACACACACACAAACAAATATATATATATATATATATATATATATATATATATATATATATATATATATATATATATATATATATGCAAAAACAACCACTCTGAAAAAATAGAGAAATTCCAAGCGCTTTCGTGACTACTTACATTATCAAGGAACTATGAAAGTAAAGCATCCAAGGAAGCTATATAAGGGGTCTGGCCAGCACCTCACTATCAGATCCCACAACGGTTAAACACCTGACGCGCGCCGACCCAACTGGACAGGCCCTTCACACAACCCACCAACAAACTATTCTACCCAAGAAAATTTAAAAATTATTTGTCCAGTGTATTATTATTAAATTCTTCCCAAATTCTATTAATTATAAATGGATCTAATTTATATAAACCAAAGGAAATATTCATATTATTGTCAAAACTGCTTTTTATGAAACAAGATTCAATTATATTCCTGTCGACCATGGACTTGCTTGATACTACTTTCTCAACTTTTTGAAAATCAATTGGATGGTTAAAATCTCTTACATGAATAAATAGAGCATTGGAATCTTGTCCAGTTCTAATGCTATATTTATGTTGTTTTAATCTTAGTTCGAGATTTTTAACAGTTTGACCGTAATAAACTTTATCGCAAATTTTACAAGGAATCTTATAGACACATCCATCAGCATTTTGGGGGGAATTCTTTATCAAAAGTTTTTTTTTACTGTATCAAGATTTTTGAATACAACTTTGATATTAAAAGTCTTAAGAAGAGAAGGCATATCAAGCAAGTTTTGATGGTAAGGGAGAACCAACATATTTTTAGTTGAATAAGGCTGGTTGTCCCTTTTTGGGTTGTAAAAAGTATTTCTAGCAACTTTCATTACCTTTGTAACTTGTGAGTTCATTACCTTTGTAACTTGTGAGTTCATTACCTTGTACCTAGTTCAGCCATCAGAACTTTGGAGCCCGGTCCCTGGACCCATTATGTACCTCTGTAATCTGTAAATACCTTTGTAACTTGTCATGATTGTGACTAGACCTACCTGGAGTTCATTACCTTTGTAAATTGAGTTCATTACCTTTGTAAATTGTGAATTCATTACCTCTGTAACTTGCTCAGCTATCAAAACTTTGAGGCCCAGTCCCTGGACCCATTATGTACCTCTGTAATCTTTTGACTACCGCCCACAGGATGGGTATGGGGTGCATAATAAACATATTAAACTAACTAGCAACTTTAAAAGATTTATCAATTACATTTCTTGGGTATTTAGATCATTACTAAAAATATGTTGGTTCTCCCTTACCATCAAAACTTGCTTGATATGCCTTCTCTTCTTAAGACTTTTAATATTAAAGTTGTATTCAAAAATCTTGATACAGTAAAAAAACTTTTGATAAACAATTCCCCCCAAAATGCTGATCGATGTGTCTATAAGATTCCTTGTAAAATTTACGATAAAGTTTATTACGGTCAAACTGGTAAAAATCTCGAACTAAGATTAAAACAACATAAATATAGCATTAGAACTGGACAAGATTCCAATGCTCTATTTATTCATGTAAGAGATTTTAACCATCCAATTGATTTTCAAAAAGTTGAGAAAGTAGTATCAAGCAAGTCCATGGTCGACAGGAATATAATTGAATCTTGTTTCATAAAAAGCAGTTTTGACAATAATATGAATATTTCCTTTGGTTTATATAAATTAGATCCATTTATAATTAATAGAATTTGGGAAGAATTTAATAATACACTGGACAAATAATTTTTAAATTTTCTTGGGTAGAATAGTTTGTTGGTGGGTTGTGCGAAGGACCTGTCCAGTTGGGTCGGCGCGCGTCAGGTGTTTAACCGTTGTGGGATCTGATAGTGAGGTGCTGGCCAAACCCCTTGTATAGCTTCCTTGGATGCTTTACTTTCATAGTTCCTTGATAATGTGAGTAGTCACGAAAACGCTTGGAATTTCTCTATTCTTTCAGAGTAGTTGTGTTTGCATATATATATATATATATATATATATATATATATATATATATATATATATATATATATATATATATATATATATATATATATATATATTAGCTTGAATCAGTACTAGAATCAGTGATAGAATCAGTACTAGAATCAGTACTAGAATCAGTACTAGAATCAGTGATAGAATCAGTACTAGAATCAGTGACAGAATCAGTGCTAGAATCAGTACTAGAATCAGTACTAGAATCAGTACTAGAATCAGTACTAGAATCAGTGATAGAATCAGTGATAGAATCAGTACTAGAATCAGTGCTAGAATCAGTGATAGAATCAGTGATAGAATCAGTACTAGAATTAGTGCTAGAATCAGTACTAGAATCAGTACTAGAATCAGTGATAGAATCAGTACTAGAATCAGTACTAGAATCAGTGATAGAATCAGCGATAGAATCAGTACTAGAATCAGTGCTAGAATCAGTACTAAAATCAGTACTAGAATCAGTGATAGAATCAGTACTAGAATCAGTGATAGAATCAGTGATAGAATCAGTACTAGAATCAGTACTAGAATCAGTGATAGAATCAGTACTAGAATCAGTGATAGAATCAGTGATAGAATCAGTACTAGAATCAGTACTAGAATCAGTGATAGAATCAGTACTATAATCTGTGATAGAATCAGTGCTAGAATCAGTGCTAGAATCAGTACTAGAATCAGTACTAGAATCAGTGCTAGAATCAGTGATAGAATCAGTGCTAGAATCAGTACTAGAATCAGTACTAGAATCAGTGATAGAATCAGTGCTAGAATCAATACTAGAATCAGTACTAGAATCAGTGATAGAATCAGTACTAGAATCAGTGATAGAATCAGTACTAGAATCAGTGATAGAATCAGTGATAGAATCAGTACTAGAATCAGTACTAGAATCAGTGATAGAATCAGTACTATAATCAGTGATAGAATCAGTGGTAGAATCAGTGCTAGAATCAGTACTAGAATCAGTACTAGAATCAGTGCTAGAATCAGTGATAGAATCAGTGCTAGAATCAGTACTAGAATCAGTACTAGAATCAGTGATAGAATCAGTACTAGAATCAGTGATAGAATCAGTGACAGAATCAGTGCTAGAATCAGTGCTAGAGTCAGTACTAGAATCAGTGATAGAATCAGTGATAGAATCATTACTAGAATCAGTGATAGAATCAGTGATAGAATCAGTACTAGAATCAGTGATAGAATCAGTGACAGAATCAGTATTAGAATCAGTGTTAGAATCAGTGACAGAATCAGTGCTAGAATCAGTACTAGAGTCAGTACTAGAATCAGTGATAGAATCAGTGATAGAATCAGTACTAGAATCAGTACTAGAATCAGTGATAGAATCAGTGATAGAATCAGTGATAGTATCAGTACTAGAATCAGTGATAGAATCAGTATTAGAATCAGTGATGGATCAGTACTGGAAACAATTCAAGAATCAATATTAGAATCAGTGATATACTACTACTACTACTACTTCTAATAATAATAATAATAATAATAATAATAATAATAATAATAATAACTCTTAGAAGAGTGTAACTTCATCTCTTCCTCTCGTCTGCGACTCTCATTGGCTTAGCATTAAGCTTTATTCATTTATATTTAAGCTTGAAAAGTGTATATGTCTGCCATCTAGTTATGAAAGACTGAACTAAACATTAATTTCTCCTGATGAGTGCATTTACCCGCCATCTATTGAGCACAAAGTAAATTAAGTGTTTATTTAATGTTAAAATTGTATTTATCTACCATCTAATGAGCAAACATTGAATTAAATATATATTTAATTTTAAAAAATGTATTTGTGTGAACTCTAGTGAGCAAAAAGTGAATTATGGAAGTATGAAACATTAGTCATGTTTTGTTTATGGTTTATAAGGCCAGCGCAGCTTACGCCATATTAAATTCCATACAGTTATTTGGGCAAATATATTACAACTACTCTGTTAGAATCAGTGACTGGCTGTTGCCACAGCCGAAGAAATTTATTAATTTGTTTAGTTCACTTTTTTACTAAAAGATGGCACACAAATGACATATTGAAACTAAATTCATCAAAAGATGGCGCACGAATGCACATACGAAAATGAAATAACTAATTAATTTACTGTTTTCTCAAAAGATGGCGGACAAATGCACTTTTTGCGTGAATGAGTAAGTAGGGAAATTAAAGAAATTTTAAACCAAGTATTTTTATTAAAAATAAAGATAATACATATCACATTTTGGAAACAGCGACTGTAGACAATAGACAAACATGACGGGGGGGGGGAGCCAGGGGGACTATGTATCATCATGGGGGGGGTGTTATGTGTTAACCTGGGGGGAGTGTTTGCCTGGGGGGAGTGTTAGCCTGGGGGGAGTGGTAGCCTGGGGGAGTGTTAGCCTGGGGGGAGTGGTAGCCTGGGGGAGTGTTAGCCTGGGGGGAGTGGTAGCCTGGGGGAGTGTTAGCCTGGGGGAGTGGTAGCCTGGGGGAGTGTTAGCCTGGGGGAGTGTTAGCCTGGGGGAGTGGTAGCCTGGGGGGAGTGTTAGCCTGGGGGAGTGTTAGCCTGGGGGGAGTGGTAGCCTGGGGGAGTGTTAGCCTGGGGGGGAGTGGTAACCTGGGGAGTGGTAACCTGGGGAGTGGTAGCCTGGGGGAGTGTTAGCCTGGGGGAGTGTTAGCCTGGGGGAGTGTTAGCCTGGGGGGAGTGGTAGCCTGGGGGAGTGGTAGCCTGGGGGGGAGTGGTAACCTTGGGAGTGGTAGCCTGGGGGAGTGTTAGCCTGGGGGGGAGTGGTAGCCTGGGGGGGAGTGGTAACCTGGGGAGTGGTAGCCTGGGGGAGTGTTAGCCTGGGGGGGAGTGGTAACCTGGGGGAGTGGTAGCCTGGGGGAGTGTTAGCCTGGGGGGAGTGGTAGCCTGGGGGGGAGTGGTAACCTGGGGAGTGGTAACCTTGGGAGTGGTAGCCTGGGGGGAGTGGTAGCCTGGGGGAGTGTTAGCCTGGGGGGGAGTGGTAACCTGGGGGAGTGGTAGCCTGGGGGAGTGGTAGCCTGGGGGAGAGTGGTAACCTGGGGGAGTGGTAGCCTGGGGGAGTGTTAGCCTGGGGGGAGTGTTAGCCTGGGGGGAGTGGTAGCCTGGGGGAGTGGTAGCCTGGGGGGAGTGGTAGCCTGGGGGGAGTGGTAGCCTGGGGGAGTGGTAGCCTGGGGGGAGTGGTAGCCTGGGGGGAGTGTTAGCCTGGGGGAGTGTTAGCCTGGGGGAGTGGTAGCCTGGGGGGAGTGGTAGCCTGGGGGGAGTGGTAGCCTGGGGGGAGTGGTAGCCTGGGGGAGAGTGGTAACCTGGGGGAGTGGTAGCCTGGGGGAGTGTTAGCCTGGGGGAGTGGTAGCCTGGGGGGAGTGTTAGCCTGGGGGGAGTGTTAGCATGGGGGGGGAGTGTTAGCCTGGGGGAGTGGTAGCCTGGGGGGAGTGTTAGCCTGGGGGAATGTTAGCCTGGGGGGAGTGGTAGCCTGGGGGAGTGGTAGCCTGGGGGGAGTGGTAGCTTGGGGGGAGTGGTAGCCTGGGGGAGTGTTAGCTTGGGGGGAGTGGTAGCCTGGGGGGAGTGGTAGCCTGGGGGGAGTGGTAGCCTGGGGGGAGTGGTAGCCTGGGGGGGAGTGGTAGCCTGGGGGGAGTGGAAGCCTGGGGGGAGTGGTAGCCTGGGGGGGAGTGGTAGACTGGGGGGAGTGGAAGCCTGGGGGAGTGTTAGCCTGGGGGAGTGGTAGCCTGGGGGGAGTGTTAGCCTGGGGGGAGTGTTAGCCTGGGGGGGAGTGTTAGCCTGGGGGAGTGGTAGCCTGGGGGGAGTGTTAGCCTGGGGGAATGTTAGCCTGGGGGGAGTGGTAGCCTGGGGGATTGGTAGCCTGGGGGGAGTGGTAGCCTGGGTGGAGGGTTAGCCGGGGGGAGTGTTAGCCTGGGGGAGTGGTAGCCTGGGGGAGTGGTAGCCTGGGGGAGTGGTAGCCTGGGGGGAGTGGTAGCCTGGGGGAGTGGTAGCCTGGGGGGAGTGGTAGCCTGGGTGGAGTGTTAGCCTGGGGGAGTGTTAGCCTGGGGGGAGTGTTAGCCTGGGGGGAATGTTAGCCTGGGGGGAGTGTTAGCCTGGGGGAGTGGTAGCCTGGGGGGAGTGTTAGCCTGGGGAAATGTTAGCCTGGGGGGAGTGGTAGCCTGGGGGAGTGGTAGCCTGGGGGGAGTGGTAGCCTGGGGGGAGTGTTAGCCGGGGGAGTGGTAGCCTGGGGGGAGTGGTAGCCTGGGGGGAGTGGTAGCCTGGGGGGAGTGGTAGCCTGGGGGGGAGTGGTAGCCTGGGGGGAGTGGAAGCATGGGGGAGTGTTAGCCTGGGGGAGTGGTAGCCTGGGGGGAGTGTTAGCCTGGGGGGAATGGTAGCCTGGGGGGAGTGTTAGCCTGGGGGAGTGTTAGCCTGGGGGGGAGTGGTAACCTGGGGGAGTGGTAGCCTGGGGGAGTGTTAGCCTGGGGGGAGTGGTAACCTGGGGGAGTGGTAGCCTGGGGGAGTGTTAGCCTGGGGGGAGTGTTAGCCTGGGGGGAGTGGTAGCCTGGGGGAGTGGTAGCCTGGGGGAGTGTTAGCCTGGGGGGGAGTGGTAACCTGGGGGAGTGTTAGCCTGGGGGAGTGTTAGCCTGGGGGGGAGTGGTAACCTGGGGGAGTGGTAGCCTGGGGGAGTGTTAGCCTGGGGGGAGTGTTAGCCTGGGGGGAGTGGTAGCCTGGGGGAGTGGTAGCCTGGGGGGAGTGGTAGCCTGGGGGGAGTGGTAGCCTGGGGGAGTGGTAGCCTGGGAGGAGTGGTAGCCTGGGGGGAGTGTTAGCCTGGGGGAGTGTTAGCCTGGGGGAGTGGTAGCCTGGGGGGAGTGGTAGCCTGGGGGGAGTGGTAGCCTGGGGGGAGTGGTAGCCTGGGGGGGAGTGGTAGCCTGGGGGGAGTGGAAGCCTGGGGGAGTGTTAGCCTGGAAGAGTGGTAGCCTGGGGGGAGTGTTAGCCTGGGGGGAGTGTTAGCATGGGGGGGAGTGTTAGCCTGGGGGAGTGGTAGCCTGGGGGGAGTGTTAGCCTGGGGGAATGTTAGCCTGGGGGGAGTGGTAGCCTGGGGGAGTGGTAGCCTGGGGGGAGTGGTAGCTTGGGGGGAGTGGTAGCCTGGGGGAGTGGTAGCTTGGGGGGAGTGGTAGCCTGGGGGGAGTGGTAGCCTGGGGGGAGTGGTAGCCTGGGGGGAGTGGTAGCCTGGGGGGAGTGGTAGCCTGGGGGGAGTGGAAGCCTGGGGGGAGTGGTAGCCTGGGGGGGAGTGGTAGACTGGGGGGAGTGGAAGCCTGGGGGAGTGTTAGCCTGGGGGAGTGGTAGCCTGGGGGGAGTGTTAGCCTGGGGGGAGTGTTAGCCTGGGGGGGAGTGTTAGCCTGGGGGAGTGGTAGCCTGGGGGGAGTGTTAGCCTGGGGGAATGTTAG
>NC_091334.1:25988227-26035727 GCF_038502225.1 Cherax quadricarinatus | reverse complement strand
CTTTAAGTATATATAAGTATCTTTAAGTACCTTTAAGTATATATAAGTATCTTTAAGTACCTTTAACCATATATATAAGTATCTTTAAGTACCTTTAACCATATATATAAGTATCTTTAAGTACCTTTAAGTATATATAAGTATCTTTAAGTACCTTTAAGTATATATAAGTATCTTTAAGTACCTTTAAGTATATATAAGTATCTTTAAGTATATATATAAGTATCTTTAAGTATCTTTAACCATATATATAAGTATTTATAAAGTACCTTAATGTATATATAAGTATCTTTAAGTACCATTGTGTATATTTAAGTACCTTTAATTATCTTTAAGTATCTTTAACCATATAAGTATCTTTAAGTACTTTTAACCATATATATATATATATATATATATATATATATATATATATATATATATATATATATATATATATATAAAGTATCTTTTGTTATCTATAATGATGACAAAGTATCTTTAGGTATCTATAATTATCTTTGAATATTTATAAGTATCTTTAAGCAGTTTTAGATTTTTTAAATGCCTGTAAGTACCTCTAAGTATCTGTAAGTATCTTTTTAGGCAAAAACTGTTGAATACTTGTGAAATGTGACAGCCATTTGAGTATCTCTTTGATTATCTTTTTAAGTATCTTTTTGAGTATTTTCAAGTATCTTTTAAAGTATCTTTTCGAGTATCTTTTTTAAGTATCTTCAAGTACCTTTTAAAATATTTTTAGAATATATTTCAGATATCTTTTTAGAGTATCTTTAAGTATCTTTTTGAGTATCTTTAAGTATCTTTTTGAGTATCTTTAAGTATCTTTTTGAGTATCTTTAAGTATCTTTTTGAGTATCTTTAAGTATCTTTTCGAGTATCTTTAAGTATCTTTTTGAGTATCTTTAAGTATCTTTTTGAGTATCTTTTGAAGCTTCTTTCAGAGTATCTTTTTAAATATCACTTTATATCTTTATGAGTATCTTTTTATCTTCTGAAGTATCTTTTTGAGTATCTATATGATTGAAATTGGCCAATGACAGATGGACACACACAGATATACTCTCACTTATACACATATACACACATACACTCACATATACACACATATACTCACATATACACATACACTCACATATACACATCACAGAGGCAAGAAGGTGGATCCAGATAGGTATACACACCCATACACAAAAAATACACACAGGTATACACAGGCATACACACACATATACACACAAATATCTGAAGCCGGTGTCAAGGATTCTAACCCACATACACAACTCTCCACCCGGGCAGAATCTCTGGGTATTAGTTTTTTCAGTAC
This sequence comes from Cherax quadricarinatus, assembly GCF_038502225.1. Classification (NCBI taxonomy): domain Eukaryota; kingdom Metazoa; phylum Arthropoda; class Malacostraca; order Decapoda; family Parastacidae; genus Cherax; species Cherax quadricarinatus. Next base: position 26,034,400 of record NC_091334.1, on the reverse strand, counting down.
CCGGCTGTGTGTGTGGCTGGCTGGGCAGTAGGCTGGGGTATGGGTACCCATGTCAGCCTCTCCTTGGTGCCCAGGCTCATGGGAGGGCATGGGTATTGGGTGGGGCATTAGGACTCTGCTTGGTAGGTGGTGAGATGCGTAGGTTGGAATCCTGTTGTGGTATATGTGTGTGCGTGTGTGTACATGTGGTCCAGGAGCTGTGACTCAGGTGCACAGGCTGTGTATCTAGGAGAACCCCAGCTGGTTCGACACCTTAGAACCCACTTTAGGGAAGGTTCTAAAGGCGAACGCACATTGAACCTTGCAGACGTGGTCGTTGAGGATGGATTCCGGGCTATAGCTCTGGGCCAGGTGGAAGCAGTTGTCAATCTTAAGGCTTTGACAAACAGGCTGTCAGAGAGAGATGAAACCAATTAGTGGGCTGTCTGTAAGTGATCCAGGTTCGATTCCCCGATCTGGGGAGGAACTGAACCTCAGTCTTCACAGTGTAGTAGATAGGATTTAAACCTCATTAACTACCTAATCAGTGTTCATAATAATGGTGCAGTAGATAAAGTTTAAACCCCATTAACCACCCTTAATGACACTGGTGTAGTAGACAGATTTTAAACCCCATTAACCAACCAAGCAATCAGCATTAAGAACGGTGCAATAGAGAAGAGTGTAACTCACCCCTTCCTTGGTACAGGTGCACATAACACAAGGTGAAATCCTCTCAGCAGCACCTATGTTAATGTTGGTCTTACCAACACCACAAGAAACCCTCTCCTTCCACAGCTCCAGGTTGACGCCTGGCATGTCCCTGCAGGCTACCCGGGGGTTCCTGCAACGTACACACATCAATAATCTTATTAACCTTGACGCCTGGCATGTCCCTGCAGGCTACCCGGGGGTTCCTGCAACGCACACACATCAATAACCTTATTAACCTTGACGCCTGGCATGTCCCTGCAGGCTACCCGGGGGTTCCTGCAACGTACACACATCAATAACCTTATTAACCTTGACGCCTGGCATGTCCCTGCAGGCTACCCGGGGGTTCCTGCAACGTACACACATCAATAATCTTATTAACCTTGACGCCTGGCATGTCCCTGCAGGCTACCCGGGGGTTCCTGCAACGTACACACATCAATAACCTTATTAACCTTGACGCCTGGCATGTCCCTGCAGGCTACCCGGGGGTTCCTGCAACGTACACACATCAATAATCTTATTAACCTTGACGCCTGGCATGTCCCTGCAGGCTACCCGGGGGTTCCTGCAACGTACACACATCAATAACCTTATTAACCTTGATGCCTGGCATGTCCCTGCAGGCTACCCGGGGGTTCCTGCAACGTACACACATCAATAACCTTATTAACCTTGACGCCTGGCATGTCCCTGCAGGCTACCCGGGGGTTCCTGCAACGTACACACATCAATAACCTTATTAACCTTGACGCCTGGCATGTCCCTGCAGGCTACCCGGGGGTTCCTGCAACGTACACACATCAATAACCTTATTAACCTTGACGCCTGGCATGTCCCTGCAGGCTACCCGGGGGTTCCTGCAACGTACACACATCAATAATCTTATTAACCTTGATGCCTGGCATGTCCCTGCAGGCTACCCGGGGGTTCCTGCAACGTACACACATCAATAATCTTATTAACCTTGATGCCTGGCATGTCCCTGCAGGCTACCCGGGGGTTCCTGCAACGTACACACATCAATAACCTTATTAACCTTGATGCCTGGCATGTCCCTGCAGGCTACCCGGGGGTTCCTGCAACGTACACACATCAATAACCTTATTAACCTTGACGCCTGGCATGTCCCTGCAGGCTACCCGGGGGTTCCTGCAACGTACACACATCAATAACCTTATTAACCTTGACGCCTGGCATGTCCCTGCAGGCTACCCGGGGGTTCCTGCAACGTACACACATCAATAACCTTATTAACCTTGACGCCTGGCATGTCCCTGCAGGCTACCCGGGGGTTCCTGCAACGTACACACATCAATAACCTTATTAACCTTGATGCCTGGCATGTCCCTGCAGGCTACCCGGGGGTTCCTGCAACGTACACACATCAATAACCTTATTAACCTTGACGCCTGGCATGTCCCTGCAGGCTACCCGGGGGTTCCTGCAACGTACACACATCAATAACCTTATTAACCTTGATGCCTGGCATGTCCCTGCAGGCTACCCGGGGGTTCCTGCAACGTACACACATCAATAACCTTATTAACCTTGACGCCTGGCATGTCCCTGCAGGCTACCCGGGGGTTCCTGCAACGTACACACATCAATAACCTTATTAACCTTGATGCCTGGCATGTCCCTGCAGGCTACCCGGGGGTTCCTGCAACGTACACACATCAATAACCTTATTAACCTTGATGCCTGGCATGTCCCTGCAGGCTACCCGGGGGTTCCTGCAACGTACACACATCAATAACCTTATTAACCTTGATGCCTGGCATGTCCCTGCAGGCTACCCGGGGGTTCCTGCAACGTACACACATCAATAACCTTATTAACCTTGATGCCTGGCATGTCCCTGCAGGCTACCCGGGGGTTCCTGCAACGTACACACATCAATAACCTTATTAACCTTGACGCCTGGCATGTCCCTGCAGGCTACCCGGGGGTTCCTGCAACGTACACACATCAATAACCTTATTAACCTTGATGCCTGGCATGTCCCTGCAGGCTACCCGGGGGTTCCTGCAACGTACACACATCAATAACCTTATTAACCTTGACGCCTGGCATGTCCCTGCAGGCTACCCGGGGGTTCCTGCAACGTACACACATCAATAACCTTATTAACCTTGATGCCTGGCATGTCCCTGCAGGCTACCCGGGGGTTCCTGCAACGTACACACATCAATAACCTTATTAACCTTGACGCCTGGCATGTCCCTGCAGGCTACCCGGGGGTTCCTGCAACGTACACACATCAATAACCTTATTAACCTTGACGCCTGGCATGTCCCTGCAGGCTACCCGGGGGTTCCTGCAACGTACACACATCAATAACCTTATTAACCTTGACGCCTGGCATGTCCCTGCAGGCTACCCGGGGGTTCCTGCAACGTACACACATCAATAACCTTATTAACCTTGACGCCTGGCATGTCCCTGCAGGCTACCCGGGGGTTCCTGCAACGTACACACATCAATAACCTTATTAACCTTGACGCCTGGCATGTCCCTGCAGGCTACCCGGGGGTTCCTGCAACGTACACACATCAATAACCTTATTACCTTCACATATACATCAATACAGTTACATGAATCACATCACAGTATGTTAGATATACCAGAAATATATCCCCTCACTTTCTGTGGTTTCATTCATTAGGTACCTTCATTAGGTACCTTCATTAGGTACCTTCATTAGGTACCTTCATTAGGTACCTTCATTAGGTACCTTCATTAGGTACCTTCATTAAACAGTCAAAATTATCTATATGTAACAAGGGTTTATCTGAGAAAAAGTTAGATCAGTCAGGTCGACACTACTAAGTTAGATCAATCAGGTCGACACTACTAAGTTACATCAGTCAGGTCGACACTACTAAGTTACATCAGTCATGTCGACACTACTAAGTTACATCAGTCAGGTCGACACTACTAAGTTACATCAGTCAGGTCGACACTACTAAGTTAGATCAATCATTTCGACACTACTAAGTTAGATCAATCAGGTCGACACTACTAAGTTACATCAGTCAGGTCGACACTACTAAGTTAGATCAATCAGGTCGACACTACTAAGTTACATCAGTCAGGTCGACACTACTAAGTTAGATCAATCAGGTCGACACTACTAAGTTACATCAGTCAGGTCGACACTACTAAGTTAGATCAATCAGGTCGACACTACTAAGTTACATCAGTCAGGTCGACACTACTAAGTTAGATCAATCAGGTCGACACTACTAAGTTAGATCAATCAGGTCGACACTACTAAGTTAGATCAATCAGGTCGACACTACTAAGTTAGATCAATCAGGTCGACACTACTAAGTTAGATCAGTCAGGTCGACACTACTAAGTTAGATCAATCAGGTCGACACTACTAAGTTAGATCAGTCAGGTCGACACTACTAAGTTAGATCAATCAGGTCGACACTACTAAGTTAGATCAGTCAGGTCGACACTACTAAGTTAGATCAGTCAGGTCGACACTACTAAGTTAGATCAATCAGGTCGACACTACTAAGTTACATCAGTCAGGTCGACACTACTAAGTTAGATCAATCAGGTCGACACTACTAAGTTACATCAGTCAGGTCGACACTACTAAGTTAGATCAATCAGGTCGACACTACTAAGTTACATCAGTCAGGTCGACACTACTAAGTTAGATCAATCAGGTCGACACTACTAAGTTAGATCAATCAGGTCGACACTACTAAGTTAGATCAGTCAGGTCGACACTACTAAGTTAGATCAATCAGGTCGACACTACTAAGTTAGATCAATCAGGTCGACACTACTAAGTTAGATCAATCAGGTCGACACTACTAAGTTAGATCAATCAGGTCGACACTACTAAGTTAGATCAGTCAGGTCGACACTACTAAGTTAGATCAATCAGGTCGACACTACTAAGTTAGATCAATCAGGTCGACACTACTAAGTTAGATCAGTCAGGTCGACACTACTAAGGGGTAACTGTGCTAAAGTGCATTTTCTGCTGTTCCCCCAGCCTCTCTCACTACGTGCCCAGGGCTTAAATTATGCCCCGTGGAGGGCCCTGTGTGTGTTGTCATGGCATAGCAAATACAATTCACGGCTATTCTGGTCCGGGGTATTGTGTGTTTGTCGTTAGATGTTCCAGGGTTGGTGTTTTGGGTCGTGAATTGTTCCAGGGATGGTGTTGTGGGTCGTGAATTGATCCAGGGATGGTGTTGTGGGTCGTGAATTCTTTCAGGGATGGTGTTGCGGGTCGAGAATTGATCCAGGGATGGTGTTGTGGGTCGTGAATTCTTTCAGGGATGGTGTTGTGGGTCGTGAATTGTTGCAGGGTTGGTGTTGTGGGTAGTGAATTGATCCAGGGATGGTGTTGTGGGTCGTGAATTGTTCCAGGGATGGTGTTGTGGGTCGTGAATTGTTCCAGGGATGGTGTTGTGGGTCGTGAATTGTTCCAGGGATGGTGTTGTGGGTCGTGAATTGTTCCAGGGATGGTGTTGTGGGTCGTGAATTGTTCCAGGGATGGTGTTGTGGGTCGTGAATTAGTTGTGAATTATTTCATCAATATGAGGACAAGACAGTAGTCTGTCATCTACACTTCACTGATGATGGCCACAATACTCACAGGAATGGGTCTGGTAGGTCAAAGGCGGAGCGTTGCTCTGACTCCACTGAATCACAGTTGTCGCAGAGCAATTTGGCCAGTGTCACTTTGCGTATTTCCGTGAGCTGTGGGTCGGTAAAGCGGACCAGAGGGTCGGCATTCTCGTACCAGAAGCGATCGCACATCCTCAAATTGCGGAACTGGATGCCCAGGATGCAGCCGAAGGTGGGGCCTACCAGGCCTCCGTGAAGTGGGGTTTCGACTAGGCCTCCAGTGAAGAAATCGATGTCATCTACATGAGCGAATGTCCTCTTCAGCCTCTCGATCACAGGAGCGGCGATTTCGCGATGGAGGTCATCGAAAGTCCTGGCCTTGGTTAGGTTACAGAGTGCTCGGTATTCATTGTAGGGCTGTAGACCGTGGTCTCTACCCCGCTGTACGTTGAGGGATGCCAGGTCCAGACCGGAGAAAGGTCTCTTGGTATCTTCAAATAGGTGGTTTGTTACCTCGTCAGTGATGAACTGGTCTAGGGTCTCCATGGAGACGGTCGTCAGACCACGGATGATTTCATCCAGCATCCCTGGCTGGTAAAGGAGGTCAGGGTTGAAGAAGTGATTGCTCAGCTTGACTGGTGGATCCCGCTTAGCGAAGATACTGTCCATCCTCTCGAAGGAAGGCTTCAGCAGCGAGTGACCGAAGCGGAAGGCGATTCCGATCTCATTGACGACAGTGGGATTGCAGTAAGGATCATAACCTGTTAATGCAAGAAGTAGAGTTAGATCCTCTGTGTTAGGAAGAAGAGAATAGTGTTAGATCCTCTGTGTTAGGAAGAAGAGATTAGTGTTAGATCCTCTGTGTTAGGTACAAGGTTGTAGGGACTGACCCTCAAAGTAGCCCTCAGGCAGGAGGTTGAGTTCGTAGAGGTTGACAGCATTCCACCCTAGAACTCTGGGAATCCACTCGTTGTAGGTAACATGCTGGTTCACGGCTGTGACTATGCGACGAGCATTCTGGAACAGTTGTTCATCCGACCAGTGAGGATTGAGCTCCTTGAGGGCGTGAGCCACCCGGTTGTGCTCTCTCATGAGCAGTGTGTGGAGCGCAGCCAGACCTGGTTGTTCAGAAGCTCTGGTGTCTCCTAGAAAAGATAGCCAGGGGGCTGAGAGGCTTGGAGTCATAGGCCTAGCAACTGTAAACACAGACACTGTGATCTAAAGTGCATTTAATAATTATTATACATGGGTAAGTACTGTCTCCATGATACAATAGCATGATAGAATGGCACTGAATGTAATTAAACTGCTAAGAGACACAAGTGTCTCGTAGTCTTCTAGTGTTCACGACGGTTTCTAGATGAATAATATGAAAGAAAGCCTAGTGCTGTAAGACATATTTCTGATCTAGACTATTAATTGTGAGTATTATAAACAGAATCATTGTGACTTGACAACAGAGAGATTTTAACCACAATTTTTATTAAGAGTTGAAAAATGTGTTCCTGTCTTAGTTTTGGAAACTGGTTGGCTTGATGGTCACCAGAATTTTTGATATGATGTATGGTTATGCCATTTTTGAATTCCAGTGAGTGGTAGCCATTATGAGGGGGCTGAAGACGTGTTTGAAGTTGAAAGTATGAGTGACCATGATTGGTACACACGGTGAGTGGCGGCCATCGTGGCCAGACACCAGACCCAGCAACTTATTGTCTGTATATCCAACTGTGGCATTTTCCCAAACTTACTCACGGGGTGATCGTCCCCGTATTAACCCATGTCTGACTTACCCCAGATACCCAGCTTGACATACCCCAGATACCCAGCTTGACATACCCCAGATACCCAGCTTGACTTACCCCAGATACCCAGCTTGACTTACCCCAGATACCCAGCTTGACATACCCCAGATACCCAGCTTGACTTACCCCAGATACCCAGCTTGACTTACCCCAGATACCCAGCTTGACATACCCCAGATACCCAGCTTGACTTACCCCAGATACCCAGCTTGACTTACCCCAGATACCCACCTTGACATACCCCAGATACCCAGCTTGACTTACCCCAGATACCCAGCTTGACTTACCCCAGATACCCACCTTGACATACCCCAGATACCCAGCTTGACTTACCCCAGATACCCAGCTTGACATACCCCAGATACCCAGCTTGACTTACCCCAGATACCCAGCTTGACTTACCCCAGATACCCACCTTGACATACCCCAGATACCCAGCTTGACTTACCCCAGATACCCACCTTGACTTACCCCAGATACCCAGCTTGACATACCCCAGATACCCAGCTTGACTTACCCCAGATACCCACGCCTGACTTACCTCCAGTGAAGCACCGGCCTGACGGTGCTTTACATTCGTGGTTCTCAGAATCGGTGGGCAGGAGCGGCTTTCCACGCTGCGGGTTGGTCGTGCCCTTCAGCAACCCGTCCTGAAGCAACCATGTATACTTACACACCAGTATACTTACACACCAGTACACTTATACACCAGTACACCTACACACCAGTACACTTACACACCAGTATACTTACACACCAGTACACTTATACACCAGTACACCTACACACCAGTACACTTACACACCAGTACACTTACACACCAGTACACTTACACACCAGTACACTTACACACCAGAACACTTACACACCAGTACACTTACACACCAGTACACTTACACACCAGTACACTTACACACCAGAACACTTACACACCAGTACACTTACACACCAGAACACTTACACACCAGTACACTTACACACCAGAACACTTACACACCAGTACACTTACACACCAGTACACTTACACACCAGTACACTTACACACCAGAACACTTACACACCAGTACACTTACACACCAGTACACTTACACACCAGTACACTTACACACCAGAACACTTACACACCAGTACACTTACACACCAGAACACTTACACACCAGTACACTTACACACCAGTACACTTACACACCAGTACACTTACACACCAGTACACTTACACACCAGTACACTTACACACCAGTACACTTACACACCAGAACACTTACACACCAGTACACTTACACACCAGTACACTTACACACCAGTACACTTACACACCAGAACACTTACACACCAGTACACTTACACACCAGTACACTTACACACCAGTACACTTACACACCAGAACACTTACACACCAGTACACTTACACACCAGTACACTTACACACCAGAACACTTACACACCAGTACACTTACACACCAGTACACTTACACACCAGAACACTTACACACCAGTACACTTACACACCAGTACACTTACACACCAGTACACTTACACACCAGTACACTTACACACCAGAACACTTACACACCAGTACACTTACACACCAGAACACTTACACACCAGTACACTTACACACCAGTACACTTACACACCAGTACACTTACACACCAGTACACTTACACACCAGAACACTTACACACCAGTACACTTACACACCAGTACACTTACACACCAGAACACTTACACACCAGTACACTTACACACCAGAACACTTACACACCAGTACACTTACACACCAGTACACTTACACACCAGTACACTTACACACCAGAACACTTACACACCAGTACACTTACACACCAGAACACTTACACACCAGTACACTTACACACCAGAACACTTACACACCAGTTACACACCAGAACACTTACACACCAGTACACTTACACACCAGTACACTTACACACCAGAACACTTACACACCAGTACACTTACACACCAGTACACTTACACACCAGTACACTTACACACCAGAACACTTACACACCAGTACACTTACACACCAGTACACTTACACACCAGAACACTTACACACCAGTACACTTACACACCAGTACACTTACACACCAGTACACTTACACACCAGAACACTTACACACCAGTACACTTACACACCAGTACACTTACACACCAGTACACTTACACACCAGAACACTTACACACCAGTACACTTACACACCAGAACACTTACACACCAGAACACTTACACACCAGTACACTTACACACCAGTACACTTACACACCAGTACACTTACACACCAGTACACTTACACACCAGAACACTTACACACCAGTACACTTACACACCAGTACACTTACACACCAGTACACTTACACACCAGAACACTTACACACCAGTACACTTACACACCAGTACACTTACACACCAGAACACTTACACACCAGTACACTTACACACCAGTACACTTACACACCAGTACACTTACACACCAGAACACTTACACACCAGTACACTTACACACCAGAACACTTACACACCAGTACACCTACACACCAGTACACTTACACACCAGTACACTTACACACCAGTACACTTACACACCAGAACACTTACACACCAGTACACTTACACACCAGTACACTTACACACCAGTACACCTACACACCAGTACACTTACACACCAGTACACTTACACACCAGTACACTTACACACCAGAACACTTACACACCAGTACACTTACACACCAGTACACTTACACACCAGTACACTTACACACCAGTACACTTACACACCAGTACACTTACACACCAGAACACTTACACACTAGTACACTTACACACCAGTACACTTACACACCAGTACACTTACACACCAGTACACTTACACACCAGTACACTTACACACCAGTACACTTACACACCAGTACACTTACACACCAGAACACTTACACACCAGTACACTTACACACCAGTACACTTACACACCAGTACACTTACACACCAGTACACTTACACACCAGAACACTTACACACCAGTACACTTACACACCAGAACACTTACACACCAGTACACTTACACACCAGCCCACCAAGGCAGAGTGGTCCACCAAGGCAGGGTGGCCCACCAAGGCAGGGTGGTCCACCAAGGCAGGGTGGTCCACCAAGGCAGGGTGGCCCACCAAGGCAGGGTGGTCCACCAAGGTAGGGTGGTCCACCAAGGCAGGGTGGCCCACCAAGGCAGGGTGGCCCACCAAAGCAGGGTGGCCCACCAAGGCAGGGTGGTCCACCAAGGCAGGGTGGTCCACCAAGGCAGGGTGGTCCACCAAGGTAGGGTGGTCCACCAAGGCAGGGTGGCCCACCAAGGCAGGGTGGCCCACCAAAGCACGGTGGCCCACCAAGGCAGAGTGGTCCACCAAGGCAGGGTGGTCCACCAAGGCAGGTTGGCCCACCAAGGCAGGGTGGCCCACCAAGGCAGGGTGGCCCACCAAGGCAGGGTGGTCCACCAAGGCAGGGTGGTCCACCAAGGCAGGGTGGCCCACCAAGGCAGGGTGGTCCACCAAGGCAGGGTGGCCCACCAAGGTAGGGTGGTCCACCAAGGCAGGGTGGTCCACCAAGGCAGGGTGGCCCACCAAGGCAGGGTGGCCACCAAGGTAGGGTGGTCCACCAAGGCAGGGTGGTCCACCAAGGCAGGGTGGCCCACCAAGGTAGGGTGGTCCACCAAGGCAGGGTGGTCCACCAAGGCAGGGTGGCCCACCAAGGCAGGGTGGCCACCAAGGCAGGGTGGCCACCAAGGCAGGGTGGCCACCAAGGCAGGGTGGTCCACCAAGGCAGGGTGACCACCAAGGCAGGGTGGCCCACCAAGGCAGGGTGGTCCACCAAGGCAGGGTGGTCCACCAAGGCAGGGTGACCACCAAGGCAGGGTGGCCCACCAAGGCAGGGTGGTCCACCAAGGCAGGGTGACCACCAAGGCAGGGTGGCCCGAAAAAGAAAAACTTTCACCATCATTCACTCCATCACTGTCTTGCCAGAAGGGTGCTTTACACTACAGTTTTTAAACTGCAACATTAACACCCCTCCTTCAGAGTGCAGGCACTGTACTTCCCATCTCCAGGACTCAAGTCCGGCCTGCCGGTTTCCCTGAACCCCTTCATAAATGTTACTTTGTTCACACTCCAACAGCACGTCAAGTATTAAAACCATTTGTCTCCATTCACTCCTATCAAACACGCTCACGCATGCCTGCTGGAAGTCCAAGCCCCTCGCACACAAAACCTCCTTTACCCCCTCCCGCTAACCTTTCCTAGGCCGACCCCTACCCTGCCTTCCTTCCACTACAGACTGATACACTCTTGAAGTCATTCTGTTTCGCTCCATTCTCTCTACATGTCCAAACCACCTCAATAACCCTTCCTCAGCCCTGTGGACAACAGTTTTGGTAATCCCACACCTCCTAACTTCCAAACTACGAATTCTCTGCATTATATTCACACCACACATTGCCCTCAGACATGACATCTCCACTGCCTCCAGCCTTCTCCTCGCTGCAGCATTCATCACCCATGCTTCACACCCATATAAGAGCGTTGGTAAAACTATACTCTCATACATTCCCCTCTTTGCCTCCAAGGACAAAGTTCTTTGTCTCCACAGACACCTAAGTGCACCGCTCACCCTTTTCCCCTCATCAATTCTATGATTCACCTCATCTTTCATAGACTCATCCGCTGACACGTCCACTCCCAAATATCTGAATACATTCACCTCCTCCATACTCTCTCCCTCCAATCTGATATCCAATCTTTCATCACCTAATCTTTTTGTTATCCTCATAACCTTACTCTTTCCTGTATTCACCTTTAATTTTCTTCTTTTACATACCCTACCAAATTCATCCACCAATCTCTGCAACTTCTCTTCAGAATCTCCCAAGAGCACAGTGTCATCAGCAAAGAGCAGCTGTGACAACTCCCACTTTATGTGTGATTCTTTATCTTTTAACTCCACACCTCTTGCCAAGACCCTCGCATTTACTTCTCTTACAACCCCATCTATAAATATATTAAACAACCACAGTGACATCACACATCCTTGTCTAAGGCCTACTTTTACTGGGAAAAAATTTCCCTCTTTCCTACATACTCTAACTTGAGCCTCACTATCCTCGTAAAAACTCTTCACTGCTTTCAGTAACCTACCTCCTACACCATACACTTGCAACATCTGCCACATTGCCCCCCTATCCACCCTGTCATACGCCTTTTCCAAATCCATAAATGCCACAAAAACCTCTTTAGCCTTATCTAAATACTGTTCACTTATATGTTTCACTGTAAACACCTGGTCCACACATCCCCTACCTTTCCTAAAGCCTCCTTGTTCATCTGCTATCCTATTCTCCGTCTTACTCTTAATTCTTTCAATAATAACTCTACCATACACTTTACCAGGTATACTCAACAGACTTATCCCCCTATAATTTTTGCACTCTCTTTTGTCCCCTTTGCCTTTATACAAAGGAACTATGCATGCTCTCTGCCAATCCCTAGGTACCTTACCCTCTTCCATACATTTATTAAATAATTGCACCAACACTGATTATTATTATTATTATTATTATGATTATTATTATTATTAGTAGTAGTAGTAGTAGTAGTAGTAGTAATAAATTAGTGACAGATATTCTTCAAGCTTAACATTGCTGTGTGTGCTCGTTAGAGCTTCAGTATGGAAGAGTTAGAGCTGTGTTATGGGAGAGAGTTAGAGCTGTGTTATGGGAGAGAGTTAGAGCTGTGTTATGGGAGAGAGTTAGAGCTGTGTTATGGGAGAGAGTTAGAGCTGTGTTATGGGAGAGAGTTAGAGCTGTGTTATGGGAGAGAGTTAGAGCTGTGTTATGGGAGAGAGTTAGAGCTGTGTTATGGGAGAGAGTTAGAGCTGTGTTATGGGAGAGAGTTAGAGCTGTGTTATGGGAGAGAGTTAGAGCTGTGTTATGGGAGAGAGTTAGAGCTGTGTTATGGGAGAGAGTTAGAGCTGTGTTATGGGAGAGAGTTAGAGCTGTGTTATGGGAGAGAGTTAGAGCTGTGTTATGGGAGAGAGTTAGAGCTGTGTTATGGGAGAGAGTTAGAGCTGTGTTATGGGAGAGAGTTAGAGCTGTGTTATGGGAGAGAGTTAGAGCTGTGTTATGGGAGAGAGTTAGAGCTGTGTTATGGGAGAGAGTTAGAGCTGTGTTATGGGAGAGAGTTAGAGCTGTGTTATGGGAGAGAGTTAGAGCTGTGTTATGGGAGAGAGTTAGAGCTGTGTTATGGGAGAGAGCTAGACCTGTGTTATGGGAGAGAGTTAGAGCTGTGTTATGGGAGACAGCTAGAGCTGTGTTATGGGAGAGAGTTAGAGCTGTGTTATGGGAGAGAGTTAGAGCTGTGTTATGGGAGAGAGTTAGAGCTGTGTTATGGGAGAGAGTTAGAGCTGTGTTATGGGAGAGAGTTAGAGCTGTGTTATGGGAGAGAGTTAGAGCTGTGTTATGGGAGAGAGTTAGAGCTGTGTTATGGGAGAGAGTTAGAGCTGTGTTATGGGAGAGAGTTAGAGCTGTGTTATGGGAGAGAGTTAGAGCTGTGTTATGGGAGAGAGTTAGAGCTGTGTTATGGGAGAGAGTTAGAGCTGTGTTATGGGAGAGAGTTAGAGCTGTGTTATGGGAGAGAGTTAGAGCTGTGTTATGGGAGAGAGTTAGAGCTGTGTTATGGGAGAGAGTTAGAGCTGTGTTATGGGAGAGAGTTAGAGCTGTGTTATGGGAGAGAGTTAGAGCTGTGTTATGGGAGAGAGTTAGAGCTGTGTTATGGGAGAGAGTTAGAGCTGTGTTATGGGAGAGAGTTAGAGCTGTGTTATGGGAGAGAGTTAGAGCTGTGTTATGGGAGAGAGTTAGAGCTGTGTTATGGGAGAGAGTTAGAGCTGTGTTATGGGAGAGAGTTAGAGCTGTATCATGGGAGATAGTTAGAGCTGTGTTATGGGAGATAGTTAGAGCTGTGTTATGGGAGAGAGTTAGAGCTGTATCATGGGAGATAGTTAGAGCTGTGTTATGGGAGAGAGTAAGAGCTGTATCATGGGAGATAGTTAGAGCTGTGTTATGGGAGATAGTTAGAGCTGTGTTATGGGAGATAGTTAGAGCTGTGTTATGGGAGAGAGTTAGAGCTGTATCATGGGAGATAGTTAGAGCTGTGTTATGGGAGATAGTTAGAGCTGTGTTATGGGAGAGAGTTAGAGCTGTATCATGGGAGATAGTTAGAGCTGTGTTATGGGAGATAGTTAGAGCTGTGTTATGGGAGAGAGTTAGAGCTGTGTTGTGGGAGAGAGTTAGAGCTGTATCATGGGAGATAGTTAGAGCTGTGTTATGGGAGAGAGTTAGAGCTGTGTTGTGGGAGAGAGTTAGAGCTGTATCATGGGAGATAGTTAGAGCTGTGTTATGGGAGAGAGTTAGAGCTGTGTTGTGGGAGAGAGTTAGAGCTGTATCATGGGAGATAGTTAGAGCTGTGTTATGGGAGAGAGTTAGAGCTGTGTTGTGGGAGAGAGTTAGAGCTGTATCATGGGAGATAGTTAGAGCTGTGTTATGGGAGAGAGTTAGAGCTGTATCATGGGAGATAGTTAGAGCTGTGTTATGGGAGAGAGTTAGAGCTGTATCATGGGAGATAGTTAGAGCTGTGTTATGGGAGAGAGTTAGAGCTGTATCATGGGAGATAGTTAGAGCTGTGTTATGGGAGAGAGTTAGAGCTGTGTTATGGGAGAGAGTTAGAGCTGTGTTATGGGAGAGAGTTAGAGCTGTGTTATGGGAGAGAGTTAGAGCTGTGTTATGGGAGAGAGTTAGAGCTGTGTTATGGGAGAGAGTTAGAGCTGTGTTATGGGAGAGAGTTAGAGCTGTGTTATGGGAGAGAGTTAGAGCTGTGTTATGGGAGAGAGTTAGAGCTGTGTTATGGGAGAGAGTTAGAGCTGTGTTATGGGAGAGAGTTAGAGCTGTGTTATGGGAGAGAGTTAGAGCTGTGTTATGGGAGAGAGTTAGAGCTGTGTTATGGGAGAGAGTTAGAGCTGTGTTATGGGAGAGAGTTAGAGCTGTGTTATGGGAGAGAGTTAGAGCTGTGTTATGGGAGAGAGTTAGAGCTGTGTTATGGGAGAGAGTTAGAGCTGTGTTATGGGAGAGAGTTAGAGCTGTGTTATGGGAGAGAGTTAGAGCTGTATCATGGGAGATAGTTAGAGCTGTGTTATGGGAGAGAGTTAGAGCTGTGTTATGGGAGAGAGTTAGAGCTGTGTTATGGGAGAGAGTTAGAGCTGTGTTATGGGAGAGAGTTAGAGCTGTGTTATGGGAGAGAGTTAGAGCTGTGTTATGGGAGAGAGTTAGAGCTGTGTTATGGGAGAGAGTTAGAGCTGTATCATGGGAGATAGTTAGAGCTGTGTTATGGGAGATAGTTAGAGCTGTGTTATGGGAGAGAGTTAGAGCTGTATCATGGGAGATAGTTAGAGCTGTGTTATGGGAGAGAGTAAGAGCTGTATCATGGGAGAGAGTTAGAGCTGTGTTATGGGAGAGAGTTAGAGCTGTGTTATGGGAGAGAGTTAGAGCTGTGTTATGGGAGAGAGTTAGAGCTGTGTTATGGGAGAGAGTTAGAGCTGTGTTATGGGAGAGAGTTAGAGCTGTGTTATGGGAGAGAGTTAGAGCTGTGTTATGGGATAGAGTTAGAGCTATTTTATGGGAGAGAGTTAGAGCTGTGTTATGGGAGAGAGTTAGAGCTGTGTTATGGGAGAGAGTTAGAGCTGTGTTATGGGAGAGAGTTAGAGCTGTGTTATGGGAGAGAGTTAGAGCTGTGTTATGGGAGAGAGTTAGAGCTGTGTTATGGGAGAGAGTTAGAGCTGTGTTATGGGAGAGAGTTAGAGCTGTGTTATGGGAGAGAGTTAGAGCTGTGTTATGGGAGAGAGTTAGAGCTGTGTTATGGGAGAGAGTTAGAGCTGTGTTATGGGAGAGAGTTAGAGCTGTGTTATGGGAGAGAGTTAGAGCTGTGTTATGGGAGAGAGTTAGAGCTGTATCATGGGAGATAGTTAGAGCTGTGTTATGGGAGATAGTTAGAGCTGTGTTATGGGAGAGAGTTAGAGCTGTATCATGGGAGATAGTTAGAGCTGTGTTATGGGAGAGAGTAAGAGCTGTATCATGGGAGAGAGTTAGAGCTGTGTTATGGGAGATAGTTAGAGCTGTGTTATGGGAGATAGTTAGAGCTGTGTTATGGGAGAGAGTTAGAGCTGTGTCATGGGAGATAGTTAGAGCTGTGTTATGGGAGAGAGTAAGAGCTGTATCATGGGAGATAGTTAGAGCTGTGTTATGGGAGAGAGTTAGAGCTGTGTTGTGGGAGAGAGTTAGAGCTGTATCATGGGAGATAGTTAGAGCTGTGTTATGGGAGAGAGTTAGAGCTGTGTTGTGGGAGAGAGTTAGAGCTGTATCATGGGAGATAGTTAGAGCTGTGTTATGGGAGAGAGTTAGAGCTGTGTTGTGGGAGAGAGTTAGAGCTGTATCATGGGAGATAGTTAGAGCTGTGTTATGGGAGAGAGTTAGAGCTGTGTTGTGGGAGAGAGTTAGAGCTGTATCATGGGAGATAGTTAGAGCTGTGTTATGGGAGAGAGTTAGAGCTGTGTTGTGGGAGAGAGTTAGAGCTGTATCATGGGAGATAGTTAGAGCTGTGTTATGGGAGAGAGTTAGAGCTGTGTTGTGGGAGAGAGTTAGAGCTGTATCATGGGAGATAGTTAGAGCTGTGTTATGGGAGAGAGTTAGAGCTGTGTTATGGGAGAGAGTTAGAGCTGTGTTATGGGAGAGAGTTAGAGCTGTGTTATGGGAGAGAGTTAGAGCTGTGTTATGGGAGAGAGTTAGAGCTGTGTTATGGGAGAGAGTTAGAGCTGTGTTATGGGAGATAGTTAGAGCTGTGTTATGGGAGAGAGTTAGAGCTGTGTTGTGGGAGAGAGTTAGAGCTGTATCATGGGAGATAGTTAGAGCTGTGTTATGGGAGAGAGTTAGAGCTGTGTTGTGGGAGAGAGTTAGAGCTGTATCATGGGAGATAGTTAGAGCTGTGTTATGGGAGAGAGTTAGAGCTGTGTTATGGGAGAGAGTTAGAGCTGTGTTATGGGAGAGAGTAAGAGCTGTATCATGGGAGAGAGTTAGAGCTGTATCATGGGAGAGAGTTAGAGCTGTGTTATGGGAGAGAGTTAGAGCTGTGTTATGGGAGAGAGTTAGAGCTGTGTTATGGGAGAGAGTTAGAGCTGTGTTATGGGAGAGAGTTAGAGCTGTGTTATGGGAGAGAGTAAGAGCTGTATCATGGGAGAGAGTTAGAGCTGTATCATGGGAGAGAGTTAGAGCTGTGTTATGGGAGAGAGTTAGAGCTGTGTTATGGGAGAGAGTTAGAGCTGTGTTATGGGAGAGAGTTAGAGCTGTGTTATGGGAGAGAGTTAGAGCTGTGTTATGGGAGAGAGTTAGAGCTGTGTTATGGGAGAGAGTTAGAGCTGTGTTATGGGAGAGAGTTAGAGCTGTGTTATGGGAGAGAGTTAGAGCTGTATCATGGGAGATAGTTAGAGCTGTGTTATGGGAGAGAGTTAGAGCTGTATCATGGGAGATAGTTAGAGCTGTGTTATGGGAGAGAGTTAGAGCTGTATCATGGGAGATAGTTAGAGCTGTGTTATGGGAGAGAGTTAGAGCTGTATCATGGGAGATAGTTAGAGCTGTGTTATGGGAGAGAGTTAGAGCTGTGTTATGGGAGAAAGTTAGAGCTGTGTTGTGGGAGAGAGTTAGAGCTGTGTTATGGGAGAGAGTTAGAGCTGTGTTATGGGAGAGAGTTAGAGCTGTGTTATGGGAGAGAGTTAGAGCTGTGTTGTGGGAGAGAGTTAGAGCTGTATCATGGGAGAGAGTTATAGCTGCATCATGGGAGATAGAGCTGTGTTATGGGAGAGAGTAAGAGCTGTGTCATGGGAGAGAGTTAGAGCTGTATCATGGGAGATAGAGCTGTGTTATGGGAGAGAGTAAGAGCTGTGTCATGGGAGAGAGTTAGTGCTGTATCATGGGAGATAGAGCTGTGTTATGGGAGAGAGTTAGAGCTGTATCATGGGAGAGATTTAGAGCTGTATCATGGGAGATAGATAGAGCTGTGTTATGGGAGAGAGTTAGAGCTGTGTTATGGGAGAGACTTAGAGCTGTATCATGGGAGATAGTTAGAGCTGTGTTATGGGAGAGAGTTAGAGCTGTATCATGTGAGATAGTTAGAGCTGTGTTATGGGAGAGAGTTAGAGCTGTGTTATGGGATAGAGTTAGAGCTGTGTTATGGGAGATAGACAGAGCTGTGTTATGGGAGATAGATAGAGCTGTGTTATGGGAGATAGTTAGAGCTGTGTTATGGGAGAGAGTTAGAGCTGTGTTATGGGAGAGAGTTAGAGCTGTATCATGTGAGATAGTTAGAGCTGTGTTATGGGAGATAGATAGAGCTGTATCATGGGAGAGAGTTAGAGCTGTGTTATGGGAGATAGTTAGAGCTGTGTTATGGGAGAGAGTTAGAGCTGTATCATGGGAGATAGAGCTGTGTTATGGGAGAGAGTTAGAGCTGTATCATGTGAGATAGTTAGAGCTGTGTTATGGGAGAGAGTTAGAGCGGTGTTATGGGAGATAGAGTTGTGTTATGGGAGAGAGTTAGAGCGGTGTTATGGGAGAGAGTTAGAGCTGTATCATGGGAGATAGAGTTAGAGTTAAGCTTACCTTCAAGAGTCTAAGTTGTGTTTGCTCACACTTGTCAGAACCGTACGTGTGAGAGGCGTCCACGAAGGCCGTCACCTGGTTCATTTGTTCCCGGTAACCTAACCACCGCAAGTACGTGGCAGGTATTCCCCCAGGTGACAGGTATTCCCCCAGGTGGCAGGTATTCCCCCAGGCGGCATGTGGCAGGTATGGAATTAGAGAAGAAACAGTTAGAAGTGACTGTAGATGGATGTGGCCGAGGGCTGGTCAGTCATACTGTAACAGGATGACCCTGGACTAGACAGTACCACAGTTACTGTTAGGGCTTACCCAGGGTGAGTTGTCCGGGCATGGAGCGGGTAAGGGGCATGCAGAAGGGCTGCCCTGAAGAGATGTTCACCGGGGGGAAGAACGGGTCGTTTGGAGGGATGTGAATGGGGAAGCACTCCGGGTGGACGGTCTGGGGTGAGTCACAGCGTCTGCAGTCCAGGATGGAATCCTGGAACCCTGGAGTGACAAGGTGAGGTAGGGTAGGATCAGTACACTGTTTTAAGAGTAGGTACGATAGGGATTAAGGGGTTGTGAGGGAGTGAATCTGAAGAGTGGTGAGAGGCAGGGCCAGGAGCTGAGCCTCGGCCCCTGCAACCACATTTAGGTGAGTACAATTAGGTGAACACATACACACACACACACACACACACACACACACACACACACACACACACACACACACACACACACACACACACACACACACAAACACACACACACACACACACACACACACACACACACACACACACACACACACACACACACCCACACACACACACACACACACACACACACATACACACACACACACACACACACACACACACACACACAACTTCCCCCAGGAAGTAGTGAACATGACTCACCTTTATTAACAGGAGTGAAGATGATGTCATGATCAATGAACTGGCCCCACTGCATGATCATGAGTGTGTAACGAACATGAGGGGCAGACACATCATTGTGCATGTTGGTTGAGATGAGTCGTGGTGAGGGAAGTGGGCGACCAGTCACTGACATGCTCCGTGGCTTCGACAGTCCTGTCAGACAGTGAAATACCGGGGTTAATGTTGCTTCATACCGTGCTGTGTTTATGTTGGTGTTAGTGGTGTCAGTGGTGTCACTAGTGGTGTCAGTGGAATCAGAGCCTCATTACAAATATCACCACCACACATAGGCCACCCCAGGCAAGCTTAGGCCTACTTACCGTCATCATAGGCCGGACGCAGAAGCCTGGTGTTGGCCCGGAAGCTCTTTCCGAAGGCCGGGAAGTTGAGATTGTTGCACCAGCCAGTTGCAGTTCTGAACCTGGAGGTGTGGTCGCAAGGCAGAGTCTGGTCGTCACACTCAAACACGTTAGGGATCTCCATGATGTCGCTGACGTCGATGTTGGGCAGAACATCCATGAGATCGAGCACGGTGTTCGGTGACCCTGACTCGAAGTCCTTCAGGTGGCGGTCTGCGTTACGGCTCTTGCGTTGTCCTGGCTTGCTGTTGTGGAGGAGGAGGAGGGTTATGTCTGGGTTACTGGAGGAGGAGGGTTATGTCTGGGTTACTGGAGGAGGAGGGTTATGTATGGGTTACTGGAGGAGGAGGAGGGTTATGTCTGGGTTACTGGAGGAGGAGGAGGGTTATGTCTGGGTTACTGGAGGAGGAGGGTTATGTCTGGGTTACTGGAGGAGGAGGAGGGTTATGTCTGGGTTACTGGAGGAGGAGGGTTATGTCTGGGTTACTGGAGGAGGAGGAGGGTTATGTCTGGGTTACTGGAGGAGGAGGAGGGTTATGTCTGGGTTACTGGAGGAGGAGGAGGGTTATGTCTGGGTTACTGGAGGAGGAGGAGGGTTATGTCTGGGTTACTGGAGGAGGAGGAGGGTTATGTCTGGGTTACTGGAGGAGGAGGAGGGTTATGTCTGGGTTACTGGAGGAGGAGGAGGAGGGTTATGTCTGGGTTACTGGAGGAGGAGGAGGGTTATGTCTGGGTTACTGGAGGAGGAGGGTTATGTCTGGGTTACTGGAAGAGGAGGAGGATTATGTCTGGGTTACTGGAGGAGGAGGGTTATGTCTGGGTTACTGGAGGAGGAGGGTTATGTCTGGGTTACTGGAGGAGGAGGGTTATGTCTGGGTTACTGGAGGAGGAGGGTTATGTCTGGGTTACTGGAGGAGGAGGAGGGTTATGTCTGGGTTACTGGAGGAGGAGGGTTATGTCTGGGTTACTGGAAGAGGAGGAGGGTTATGTCTGGGTTACTGGAAGAGGAGGAGGGTTATGTCTGGGTTACTGGAAGAGGAGGAGGGTTATGTCTGGGTTACTGGAGGAGGAGGGTTATGTCTAGGTTACTGGAGGAGGAGGGTTATGTCTGGGTTACTGGAGGAGGAGGGTTATGTCTGGGTTACTGGAAGAGGAGGAGGGTTATGTCTGGGTTACTGGAAGAGGAGGAGGGTTATGTCTGGGTTACTGGAAGAGGAGGAGGGTTATGTCTGGGTTACTGGAGGAGGAGGGTTATGTCTAGGTTACTGGAGGAGGAGGGTTATGTCTGGGTTACTGGAGGAGGAGGGTTATGTCTGGGTTACTGGAAGAGGAGGAGGGTTATGTCTGGGTTACTGGAAGAGGAGGAGGGTTATGTCTAGGTTACTGGAGGAGGAGGGTTATGTCTAGGTTACTGGAAGAGGAGGAGGGTTATGTCTGGGTTACTGGAAGAGGAGGAGGGTTATGTCTGGGTTACTGGAAGAGGAGGAGGGTTATGTCTGGGTTACTGGAGGAGGAGGGTTATGTCTAGGTTACTGGAGGAGGAGGGTTATGTCTGGGTTACTGGAGGAGGAGGAGGGTTATGTCTGGGTTACTGGAGGAGGAGGAGGAGAGTTATGTCTGGGTTACTGGAGGAGGAGGAGGGTTATGTCTGGGTTACTGGAGGAGGAGGAGGAGGAGGAGGGTTATGTCTGGGTTACTGGAGGAGGAGGAGGGTTATGTCTGGGTTACTGGAGGAGGAGGAGGGTTATGTCTGGGTTACTGGAGGAGGAGGAGGAGGAGGAGGAGGGTTATGTCTGGGTTACTGGAGGAGGAGGAGGGTTATGTCTGGGTTACTGGAGGAGGAGGAGGGTTATGTCTGGGTTACTGGAGGAGGAGGAGGGTTACCTCTGGGTTACTGGAGGAGGAGGAGAGTTATGTTTGGGTTACTGGAGGAGGAGGAGGAGGAGGAGGAGGAGGAGGGTTATGTCTGGGTTACTGGAGGAGGAGGAGGAGGAGGAGGAGGAGGGTTATGTCTGGGTTACTGGAGGAGGAGGAGGGTTATGTCTGGGTTACTGGAGGAGGAGGAGGGTTATGTCTGGGTTACTGGAGGAGGAGGAGGGTTATGTCTGGGTTACTGGAGGAGGAGGAGGGTTATGTCTGGGTTACTGGAGGAGGAGGAGGGTTATGTCTGGGTTACTGGAGGAGGAGGAGGAGGAGGAGGAGGAGGGTTATGTCTGGGTTACTGGAGGAGGAGGAGGGTTATGTCTGGGTTACTGGAGGAGGAGGAGGGTTATGTCTGGGTTACTGGAGGAGGAGGAGGGTTATGTCTGGGTTACTGGAGGAGGAGGAGGGTTATCTCTGGGTTACTGGAGGAGGAGGAGAGTTATGTCTGGGTTACTGGAGGACGAGGAGGGTTATGTCTGGGTTACTGGAGGAGGAGGAGGAGGAGGAGGAGGGTTATGTCTGGGTTACTGGAGGAGGAGGAGGGTTATGTCTGGGTTACTGGAGGAGGAGGAGGGTTATGTCTGGGTTACTGGAGGAGGAGGAGGGTTATGTCTGGGTTACTGGAGGAGGAGGAGGGTTATGTCTGGGTTACTGGAGGAGGAGGAGGGTTATGTCTGGGTTACTGGAGGAGGAGGAGGAGGAGGAGGAGGAGGGTTATGTCTGGGTTACTGGAGGAGGAGGAGGGTTATGTCTGGGTTACTGGAGGAGGAGGAGGGTTATGTCTGGGTTACTGGAGGAGGAGGAGGGTTATGTCTGGGTTACTGGAGGAGGAGGAGGGTTATGTCTGGGTTACTGGAGGAGGAGGGTTATGTCTGGGTTACTGGAGGAGGAGGAGGAGGGTTATGTCTGGGTTACTGGAGGAGGAGGAGGGTTATGTCTGGGTTACTGGAGGAGGAGGAGGGTTATGTCTGGGTTACTGGAGGAGGAGGGTTATGTCTGGGTTACTGGAGGAGGAGGAGGAGGGTTATGTCTGGCTTACTGGAGGAGGAGGAGGGTTATGTCTGGGTTACTGGAGGAGGAGGAGGGTTATGTCTGGGTTACTGGAGGAGAAGGATGGTTATGTCTGGGTTACTGGAGGAGGAGGGGGTTATGTCTGGGTTACTGGAGGAGGAGGAGGGTTATGTCTGGGTTACTGGAGGAGGAGGGGGTTATGTCTGGGTTACTGGAGGAGGAGGGTTATGTCTGGGTTACTGGAGGAGGAGGAGGGTTATGTCTGGGTTACTGGAGGAGGAGGAGGGTTATGTCTGGGTTACTGGAGGAGGAGGAGGGTTATGTCTGGGTTACTGGAGGAGGAGGAGGGTTATGTCTGGGTTACTGGAGGAGGAGGAGGGTTATGTCTGGGTTACTGGAGGAGGAGGAGGGTTATGTCTGGGTTACTGGAGGAGGAGGGTTATGTCTGGGTTACTGGAGGAGGAGGAGGGTTATGTCTGGGTTACTGGAGGAGGAGGAGGGTTATGTCTGGGTTACTGGAGGAGGAGGAGGGTTATGTCTGGGTTACTGGAGGAGGAGGAGGGTTATGTCTGGGTTACTGGAGGAGGAGGAGGGTTATGTCTGGGTTACTGGAGGAGGAGGAGGGGGTTATGTCTGGGTTACTGGAGGAGGAGGAGGGTTATGTCTGGGTTACTGGAGGAGGAGGAGGGTTATGTCTGGGTTACTGGAGGAGGAGGAGGGTTATGTCTGGGTTACTGGAGGAGGAGGAGGGTGATGTCTGGGTTACTGGAGGAGGAGGAGGGTTATGTCTGGGTTACTGGAGGAGGAGGAGGGTGATGTCTGGGTTACTGGAGGAGGAGGAGGAGGGTTATGTCTGGGTTACTGGAGGAGGAGGAGGAGGGTTATGTCTGGGTTACTGGAGGAGGAGGAGGGTTATGTCTGGGTTACTGGAGGAGGAGGAGGAGGGTTATGTCTGGGTTACTGGAGGAGGAGGAGGAGGGTTATGTCTGGGTTACTGGAGGAGGAGGAGGGTTATGTCTGGGTTACTGGAGGAGGAGGAGGGTTATGTCTGGGTTACTGGAGGAGGAGGAGGGTTATGTCTGGGTTACTGGAGGAGGAGGAGGGTTATGTCTGGGTTACTGGAGGAGGAGGAGGGTTATGTCTGGGTTACTGGAGGAGGAGGAGGGTGATGTCTGGGTTACTGGAGGAGGAGGAGGAGGGTTATGTCCGGGTTACTGGAGGAGGAGGAGGGTTATGTCTGGGTTACTGGAGGAGGAGGAGAGTTATGTCTGGCTTACTGGAGGAGGAGGAGGGTTATGTCTGGGTTACTGGAGGAGGAGGAGGGTTATGTCTGGGTTACTGGAGGAGGAGGAGGGTTATGTCTGGGTTACTGGAGGAGGAGGAGGGTTATGTCTGGGTTACTGGAGGAGGAGGAGGGTTATGTCTGGGTTACTGGAGGAGGAGGAGGGTTATGTCTGGGTTAGTGGAGGAGGAGTAGGAGTTATGTCTGGGTTACTGGAGGAGGAGGAGGAGGGTTATGTCTGGGTTACTGGAGGAGGAGGAGGAGGGTTATGTCTGGGTTACTGGAGGAGGAGGAGGGTTATGTCTGGGTTACTGGAGGAGGAGGAGGGTTATGTCTGGGTTACTGGAGGAGGAGGAGGGTTATGTCTGGGTTACTGGAGGAGGAGGAGGAGGGTTATGTCTGGGTTACTGGAGGAGGAGGAGGGGTTATGTCTGGGTTACTGGAGGAGGAGGAGGGTTATGTCTGGGTTACTGGAGGAGGAGGAGGGTGATGTCTGGGTTACTGGAGGAGGAGGAGGGTTATGTCTGGGTTACTGGAGGAGGAGGAGGGTTATGTCTGGGTTACTGGAGGAGGAGGAGGGTTATGTCTGGGTTACTGGAGGAGGAGGAGGAGGGTTATGTCTGGGTTACTGGAGGAGGAGGAGGGTTATGTCTGGGTTACTGGAGGAGGAGGAGGGTGATGTCTGGGTTACTGGAGGAGGAGGAGGGTTATGTCTGGGTTACTGGAGGAGGAGGAGGGTTATGTCTGGGTTACTGGAGGAGGAGGAGGGTTATGTCTGGGTTACTGGAGGAGGAGGAGGAGGAGGGTTATGTCTGGGTTACTGGAGGAGGAGGAGGGTTATGTCTGGGTTACTGGAGGAGGAGGAGGGTGATGTCTGGGTTACTGGAGGAGGAGGAGGAGGAGGAGGGTTATGTCTGGGTTACTGGAGGAGGAGGGGGTTATGTCTGGGTTACTGGAGGAGGAGGATGGGGTTAGGAGGAGGAGGAGTCTGGGTTAGGAAGAGGAGGGTTATGTCTGGGTTACTGGAGGAGGAGGATGTCTGGGTTACTGGAAGAGGAGGGTTATGTCTGGGTTACTGGAGGAGGAGGAGGGTTATGTCTGGGTTACTGGAGGAGGAGGAGGGTTATGTCTGGGTTACTGGAGGAGGAGGAGGGTTATGTCTGGGTTACTGGAGGAGGAGGAGGGTTATGTCTGGGTTACTGGAGGAGGAGGAGGGTTATGTCTGGGTTACTGGAGGAGGAGGAGGGTTATGTCTGGGTTACTGGAGGAGGAGGAGGGTTATGTCTGGGTTACTGGAGGAGGAGGAGGGTTATGTCTGGGTTACTGGAGGAGGAGGAGGAGGGTTATGTCTGGGTTACTGGAGGAGGAGGAGGGTTATGTCTGGGTTACTGGAGGAGGAGGAGGGTTATGTCTGGGTTACTGGAGGAGGAGGAGGGTTATGTCTGGGTTACTGGAGGAGGAGGAGGGTTATGTCTGGGTTACTGGAGGAGGAGGAGGGTTATGTCTGGGTTACTGGAGGAGGAGGAGGGTTATGTCTGGGTTACTGGAAGAGGAGGAGGGTTATGTCTGGGTTACTGGAGGAGGAGGAGGGTTATGTCTGGGTTACTGGAGGAGGAGGAGGGGTTAGGGGAGGAGGAGAGTTATGTCTGGGTTACTGGAGGAGGAGGAGGGTTATGTCTGGGTTACTGGAGGAGGAGGAGGGTTATGTCTGGGTTACTGGAGGAGGAGGAGGGTTATGTCTGGGTTACTGGAGGAGGAGGAGGGTTATGTCTGGGTTACT
Source organism: Cherax quadricarinatus (assembly GCF_038502225.1). Lineage (NCBI taxonomy): Eukaryota > Metazoa > Arthropoda > Malacostraca > Decapoda > Parastacidae > Cherax > Cherax quadricarinatus. The sequence goes on along the minus strand of NC_091334.1, from coordinate 26,008,266 downwards.
GGAGGAGGAGGAGGGTTATGTCTGGGTTACTGGAGGAGGAGGAGGGTTATGTCTGGGTTACTGGAGGAGGAGGAGGGTTATGTCTGGGTTACTGGAGGAGGAGGAGGGTTATGTCTGGGTTACTGGAGGAGGAGGGTTATGTCTGGGTTACTGGAGGAGGAGGAGGGTTATGTCTGGGTTACTGGAGGAGGAGGAGGGTTATGTCTGGGTTACTGGAGGAGGAGGAGGGTTATGTCTGGGTTACTGGAGGAGGAGGAGGGTTATGTCTGGGTTACTGGAGGGAGGGTTAGTCTGGGTTAGGAGTTATGTCTGGGTTAATGGAGGAGGAGGGTTATGTCTGGGTTACTGGAAGAGGAGGGTTATGTCTGGGTTACTGGAGGAGGAGGAGGGTTATGTCTGGGTTACTGGAGGAGGAGGGTTATGTCTGGGTTACTGGAGGAGGAGGAGGGTTATGTCTGGGTTACTGGAGGAGGAGGAGGGTTATGTCTGGGTTACTGGAGGAGGAGGAGAGTTATGTCTGGGTTACTGGAGGAGGAGGAGGGTTATGTCTGGGTTACTGGAGGAGGAGGAGAGTTATGTCTGGCTTACTGGAGGAGGAGGAGGGTTATGTCTGGGTTACTGGAGGAGGAGGAGGGTTATGTCTGGGTTACTGGAGGAGGAGGAGGGTTATGTCTGGGTTACTGGAGGAGGAGGAGGGTTATGTCTGGCTTACTGGAGGAGGAGGAGGGTTATGTCTGGGTTACTGGAGGAGGAGGAGGGTTATGTCTGGCTTACTGGAGGAGGAGGAGGGTTATGTCTGGGTTACTGGAGGAGGAGGAGGGTTATGTCTGGGTTACTGGAGGAGGAGGAGGGTTATGTCTGGGTTACTGGAGGAGGAGGAGAGTTATGTCTGGCTTACTGGAGGAGGAGGAGTGTTATGTCTGGGTTACTGGAAGAGGAGGGTTATGTCTGGGTTACTGGAGGAGGAGGAGAGTTATGTCTGGGTTAATGGAGGAGGAGGGTTATGTCTGGGTTACTGGAAGAGGAGGGTTATGTCTGGGTTACTGGAGGAGGAGGAGGGTTATGTCTGGGTTACTGGAAGAGGAGGGTTATGTCTGGGTTACTGGAGGAGGAGGAGAGTTATGTCTGGGTTACTGGAGGAGGAGGAGGGTTATGTCTGGGTTACTGGAGGAGGAGGAGGGTTATGTCTGGGTTACTGGAGGAGGAGGAGGGTTATGTCTGGCTTACTGGAGGAGGAGGAGGGTTATGTCTGGGTCACTGGAGGAGGAAGGTTGGGGAAGTGGTGTCTGATAAGGGGGTTGTAAGCCCACACCATAATACAGAGGGAGGGTTGAGCAGGGCTCACCATACCTGCCCATAACCCAGACACACATTTGTTTATTAGTAATCAGGACTACATCTCAATCAGGGTATTTACCTAGAAGAAAAATGTTGTAATAGGATAAATTAAGTTAGGAACAACTCTTAGCTAGGTGGAACAGCTAGGAGCAGTGTAGGAACTTTATAAGTCCAAAGATCATTCTTGGGACTTGGGTAAATGTTAGTAAGGGATACCTCATAGTCAAATGGAACTTTGATCCTGTGATCTTAAGGACATCACAGAGACAGCATCATTACTAGACACTAAGGTTGGAAAAGTCCCTTCTAAGAGTTGTCTCTAACTTGATGTATCCTACTAGCTAAATAACTAGACTATTTACTTATTAACTAATCTAATTTGAGTTTTCCAGGAGAGACACCTTGATGGATTTGTGGTCCTGACGTCACGGTGACACGTTAACGTAACAACCCATAATCCACACGGATCCACCTAAGTCCCTCCAGAACGTCCAGTAATCCACACGGATCCACCTAAGTCCCTCCAGAACGTCCAGTAATCCACACGGATCCACCTAAGTCCCTCCAGAACGTCCAGTAATCCACACGGATCCACCTAAGTCCCCCCAGAACGTCCAGTAATCCACACGGATCCACCTAAGTCCCTCCAGAACGTCCAATAATCCACACGGATCCACCTAAGTCCCTCCAGAACGTCCAATAATCCACACGGATCCACCTAAGTCCCTCCAGAACGTCCAATAATCCACACGGATCCACCTAAGTCCCTCCAGAACGTCCAATAATCCACACGGATCCACCTAAGTCCCCCAGAACGTCCACTAATCCACCCGGATCCACGTAAGTCCCTCCTGAACGTCCAGTAATCCACACGGATCCACCTAAGTCCCTCCAGAACGTCCTATAATCCACACGGATCCACCTAAGTCCCTCAGAACGTCCAATAATCCACACGGATCCACCTAAGTCCCTCCAGAACGTCCAATAATCCACACGGATCCACCTAAGTCCCTCCAGAACGTCCAATAATCCACACGGATCCACCTAAGTCCCTCCAGAACGTCCAATAATCCACACGGATCCACCTAAGTCCCTCCAGAACGTCCAATAATCCACACGGATCCACCTAAGTCCCTCCAGAACGTCCTATAATCCACACGGATCCACCTAAGTCCCTCCAGAACGTCCAATAATCCACACGGATCCACCTAAGTCCCTCCAGAACGTCCAATAATCCACACGGATCCACCTAAGTCCCTCCAGAACGTCCTATAATCCACACGGATCCACCTAAGTCCCCACAGAGCGTCCTATAATCCACACGGATCCACCTAAGTCCCCCCAGAGCGTCCTATAATCCACACGGATCCACCTAAGTCCCTCCACAACGTCCAATAATCCACACGGATCCACCTAAGTCCCTCCAGAACGTCCTATAATCCACACGGATCCACCTAAGTCCCCCCAGAGCGTCCTATAATCCACACGGATCCACCTAAGTCCCTCCAGAACGTCCTATAATCCACACGGATCCACCTAAGTCCCCCCAGAGCGTCCTATAATCCACACGGATCCACCTAAGTCCCCCCAGAGCGTCCTATAATCCACACGGATCCACCTAAGTCCCCCCAGAGCGTCCTATAATCCACACGGATCCACCTAAGTCCCTCCACAACGTCCAATAATCCACACGGATCCACCTAAGTCCCTCCAGAACGTCCTATAATCCACACGGATCCACCTAAGTCCCCCCAGAGCGTCCTATAATCCACACGGATCCACCTAAGTCCCTCCAGAACGTCCTATAATCCACACGGATCCACCTAAGTCCCCCCAGAGCGTCCTATAATCCACACGGATCCACCTAAGTCCCCCCAGAGCGTCCTATAATCCACACGGATCCACCTAAGTCCCTCCACAACGTCCAATAATCCACACGGATCCACCTAAGTCCCTCCACAACGTCCAATAATCCACACGGATCCACCTAAGTCCCTCCACTACGTCCAATAATCCACACGGATCCACCTAAGTCCCTCCACAACGTCCAATAATCCACACGGATCCACCTAAGTCCCCCCAGAACGTCCAATAATCCTCACGGATCCACCTAAGTCCCTCCACAACGTCCAATAATCCACACGGATCCACCTAAGTCCCTCCACAACGTCCAATAATCCACACGGATCCACCTAAGTCCCTCCACAACGTCCAATAATCCACACGGATCCACGTAAGTTCCTCCAGAACGTCCAATAATCCACACGGATATACCTAAGTCCCCCCAGAACGTCCAATAATCCACACGGATCCACCTAAGTCCCTCCACAACGTCCAATAATCCACACGGATCCACGTAAGTTCCTCCAGAACGTCCAATAATCCACACGGATATACCTAAGTCCCCCCAGAACGTCCAAAAATCCACACGGATCCACGTAAGTTCCTCCAGAACGTCCAATAATCCACACGGATCCACCTAAGTCCCTCCACAACGTCCAATAATCCACACGGATCCACCTAAGTCCCTCCAGAACGTGCAATAATCCACACGCATCCACCTAAGTCCCTCCAGAACGCCCAATAATCCACACGGATCCACCTAAGTCCCTCCAGAACGTCCAATAGCCCACACGGATTCACCTAAGTCCCTCCAGAACGTCCAATAATCCACACGGATCCACCTAAGTCCCTACACAACGTCCAATAGCTCACACGGATCCACCTAAGTCCCTCCATAACGTCCAATAATCCACACGGATCCACCTAAGTCCCTTTCAGAACGTCCAATAATCCACATGGATCCACCTAAGTCCCTCCACAACGTCCAATAATCCACACGGATCCACCTACGTCCCTCCAGAACGTCCAATAATCCACACGGATCTACCTACGAGCCTCCAGAACGTCCAATAATCCACACGGATCCACCTGCGCCACTCCAGAACGTCCAATAATCCACACGAATCCACCTACGTCCCTCCAGAAAGTCCAATAATCCACACGGATCCACCTGCGTCCCTCCAGAACGTCCAATAATCGACAAGGATCCACCTACGTCCGTACAGAACGTCCAATAATCACACGGATCCACCTACGTCCCTCTGGAACGTCCAATAATCCACAAGGATCCACCTACGTCTCTCCAGAACGTCCAATAATCCACACGGATCCACTTACGTCCCTCCAGAACGTCCAATAAGCTCCCATAACGTCCAATAAGCCTCCAGAACGTCCAATAAGCCTCCAGAACGTCCAATAAGCCTCCAGAACGTCCAATAAGCCTCCAGAACGTCCAATAAGTCTCCAGAACCAGAAAGTCCAATAAGCCTCCAGAACGTCCAATAAGCACCCAGAACGTCCAATAAGCCCCCAGAACGTCCAATAAGCCTCCAGAACGTCCAATAAGCCCCCAGAACGTCCAATAAGCCCCCAGAACGTCCAATAAGGTTCCAGAACGTCCAATATGCTCCAGAACGTCCAATAAGCCCCCAGAACGTCAAATAATTCTCCAGAACATCCAATAAGCCTCCAAAACGTCCAATAAGCCTCTAGAACGTCCAATAAGACCCTAGAACGTCCAGTAAGCCCCCAGAACGTCCAATAAGCCCCCAGAACGTCAAATAAACCCCCAGAACGTTCAATAAGGCCCCAGAACGTCCAATAATCCTCCAGAACGTCCAATAAGCCCCCAGAACGTCCAATAAGCCTCCAGAACGTCCGATAAGCTTCCAGAACGTCCAATAAGCCACAGAACGTTCAATAAGCCCCCAGAACGTCCAATAAGTCCCAGAACGTCCAATAAGTCCCAGAACGTCCAATAAGCCCCCAGAACGTCCAATAAGCCCCAGAACGTCCAATAAGTCCCAGAACGTCCAATAAGCCCCAGAACGTCCAATAAGCCCCCAGAACGTCCAATAAGCCCCCAGAACGTCCAATAAGCCTCCAGAACGTCCAATAAGCCCCCAGAACGTCCAATAAGCCTCCATAACGTCCAATAAGCCCCAGAACGTCACTTACCCGGCAAAGTAGTTATTGACGAACCTCGCTGAGGCGAACTGCAAGATGAACGATGAATTGGAAATCTTGATTGATTGAGCCTTAGGCTTACCGAAGGCGTAGGCCGACCCCAGGGGCCCCTTAGGGTCAGCTGTCAGCTCTGTCACCACACAAATATAAAGATATATATATATATATATATATATATATATATATATATATATATATATATATATGTCGTGCCGAATAGGCAGAACTTGCGATCTTGGCTTAAATAGCAACGCTCATCTTGCCATATAGGACAAGTGAAAATTTGTGTATGCAATAATTTCGCCAAAATCATTTTGAACCTAACGAAAAAAATATATTTCACTGTGTTTGTTTAGTATTAAATTATTGTAAACAAATCTAAAATATATTTAGTTGGGTTAGGCTAAAATAAATTATTATTGTTATAATAAGGTTAGGTAAGTTTTTTAAGTTCCCTTTGGTGCAAAATTAAAAGTTTTTACATTAACATTAATGAAAAAAATATATCTTTAAACTTATAAGAGAAAATTTTAGAAAGAACTTAATTTTAAATGAATTCTTGCTAATTGACCAGTTTTACCTATTCGGCACGACATATATATATATATATATATATATATATATATATATATATATATATATATATATATATATATATATATATATATATATATATATATATATATATATGTATATACGTAAATTAATAATATATAATTATCATAAAATACATTAAAGTTTGGGAAGAAATATCCCAAAATCCATTAAAATTCACATAAATCCTCCCCCCCCCCCCTCCTCCCAATTCAAAATTTTTGAAATTGGCAAAATTTTTAGACAAAATTGGCCGGGAGAAAACCGGCGAAGAAAAAAAAAAAAAAAAAAACGGCGAAGAGAAAAAAGAAAAAAAAAAAAAAAAAGAAAACCGGCGAAGAAAAAAAAAAAAAAAAGAAAACCGGCGAAGAAAAAAAAAAAAAAAAAGAAAACCGGCGAAGAAAAAAAAAAAAAAAATAAAACCGGCGAATAAAAAAAAAAAAAAAGAAAACCGGCGAAGAAAAAAAAAAAAAAAAAAGAAAACCGGCGAATAAAAAAAAAAAAAAAAAAACGGCGAAGAGAAAAAAAATCTTAGAGTTGCGTTTTCTAAATGAGATGCAGCGGGAAAATGGGAAAATCTACGTACATAAGTGCATAGAAAATGGGAATTGCAGAGAAAATGGTGACAGAAAACGAGATTAAGAGAAAATGGGAAGAGAAAGAAGCTCTAAGCCAGACTGTAAGTATCTATGACAGCTCTAAGCCAGACTATAAGTATCTATGACAGCTCTAAGCCAGACTGTAAGTATCTATGACAGCTCTAACCCAGACTATAAGTATCTATGACAGCTCTAAGCCAGACTATAAGTATCTATGACAGCTCTAAGCCAGACTATAAGTATCTATGACAGCTCTAAGTCAGACTATAAGTATCTATGACAGCTCTAACCCAGACTATAAGTATCTATGACAGCTCTAAGCCAGACTATAAGTATCTATGACAGCTCTAAGTCAGACTATAAGTATCTATGACAGCTCTAAGCCAGACTATAAGTATCTATGACAGCTCTAAGTCAGACTATAAGTATCTATGACAGCTCTAACCCAGACTATAAGTATCTATGACAGCTCTAAGCCAGACTATAAGTATCTATGACAGCTCTAAGTCAGACTATAAGTATCTATGACAGCTCTAAGCCAGACTATAAGTATCTATGACAGCTCTAAGTCAGACTATAAGTATCTATGACAGCTCTAAGCCAGACTATAAGTATCTATGACAGCTCTAAGTCAGACTATAAGTATCTATGACAGCTCTAAGCCAGACTATAAGTATCTATGACAGCTCTAAGTCAGACTATAAGTATCTATGACAGCTCTAAGCCAGACTATAAGTATCTATGACAGCTCTAACCCAGACTATAAGTATCTATGACAGCTCTAAGCCAGACTATAAGTATCTATGACAGCTCTGAGTCAGACTATAAGTATCTATGACAGCTCTAAGCCAGACTATAAGTATCTATGACAGCTCTAAGTCAGACTATAAGTATCTATGACAGCTCTAAGCCAGACTATAAGTATCTATGACAGCTCTAAGCCAGACTATAAGTATCTATGACAGCTCTAAGTCAGACTATAAGTACCTATGACAGCTCTAAGCCAGACTATAAGTATCTATGACAGCTCTAAGTCAGACTATAAGTATCTATGACAGCTCTAAGCCAGACTATAAATATCTATGACAGCTCTAAGTCAGACTATAAGTATCTATGACAGCTCTAAGCCAGACTATAAGTATCTATGACAGCTCTAAGTCAGACTATAAGTATCTATGACAGCTCTAAGCCAGACTATAAGTATCTATGACAGCTCTAAGCCAGACTATAAGTATCTATGACAGCTCTAAGTCAGACTATAAGTATCTATGACAGCTCTAAGTCAGACTATAAGTATCTATGACAGCTCTAAGCCAGACTATAAGTATCTATGACAGCTCTAAGTCAGACTATAAGTATCTATGACAGCTCTAAGCCAGACTGTAAGTATCTATGACAGCTCTAAGTCAGACTATAAGTATCTATGACAGCTCTAAGTCAGACTATAAGTATCTATGACAGCTCTAAGCCAGACTATAAGTATCTATGACAGCTCTAAGTCAGACTATAAGTATCTATGACAGCTCTAAGCCAGACTGTAAGTATCTATGACAGCTCTAAGTCAGACTATAAGTATCTATGACAGCTCTAAGTCAGACTATAAGTATCTATGACAGCTCTAAGCCAGACTATAAGTATCTATGACAGCTCTAAGCCAGACTATAAGTATCTATGACAGCTCTAAGCCAGACTGTAAGTATCTATGACAGCTCTAAGCCAGACTATAAGTATCTATGACAGCTCTAAGCCAGACTATAAGTATCTATGACAGCTCTAAGCCAGACTATAAGTATCTATGACAGCTCTAAGCCAGACTGTAAGTATCTATGACAGCTCTAAGCCAGACTATAAGTATCTGTGACAGCTCTAAGCCAGACTATAAGTATCTATGACAGCTCTAAGCCAAACTATAAGTATCTATGACAGCTCTAAGCCAGACTATAAGCATCTATGACTGCTCTAAGTGAGACTATAAGTATCTATGACAGCTCTAAGCCAGACTGTAAGTATCTATGACAGCTCTAAGCCAGACTATAAGTATCTATGACAGCTCTAAGTCAGACTATAAGTATCTATGACAGCTCTAAGCCAGACTGTAAGTATCTATGACAGCTCTAAGTCAGACTATAAGTATCTATGACAGCTCTAAGCCAGACTATAAGTATCTATGACAGCTTTAAGTCAGACTATAAGTATCTATGACAGCTCTAAGCCAGACTGTAAGTATCTATGACAGCTCTAAGTCAGACTATAAGTATCTATGACAGCTCTAAGGAAGACTATAAGTATCTATGACAGCTCTAAGCCAGACTGTAAGTATCTATGACAGCTCTAAGCCAGACTATAAGTATCTATGACAGCTCTAAGCCAGACTATAAGTATCTGTGACAGCTCTAAGCCAGACTGTAAGTATCTATGACAGCTCTAATCCAGACTATAAGTATCTATGACAGCTCTAAGCCAGACTATAAGCATCTATGACTGCTCTAAGTGAGACTATAAGTATCTATGACAGCTCTAAGCCAGACTGTATCTATCACTGTTCTAAGCCAGACTGTAAGAATCTATGACAGCTCTAAGCCAGACTGTAAGTATTTGTGACAGCTCTAAGCTAGACTATAAGTATCTTTGACTGCTCTAAGCCAGACTATAAATCTCTGTGACAGCTCTAAGCCAGACTGTAAGTATCTATGACAGCTCTAATCTAGACTATAAGTATCTTTGACTGCTCTAAGCCAGACTATAAGTATCTATGACAGCTCTAAGCCAGACTGTAAGCATCTATGACAGCTCTAAGCCAGACTATAAGTATCTATGACAGCTCTAAGCCAGACTGTAAATATCTATTACAGCTCTAATCCAGACTGTAAGTATCTGTGACAGCTCTAAGCCAGACTTTAAGCATGTATGACAGCTCTAAGCCAGACTAAAAGTATCTGTGACAGCTCTAAGCTAGACTAGAAGTATCTATGACTGCTCTAAGCCAGACTATAAGTATCTATGACAGCTCTAAGCCAGACTATGAGTATCTATGACAGCTCTAAGCCAGGCTGTAAGTATCTTTGACAGCTCTTAAGCAGATTATAATTATCTGTGACAGCTCTAAGCTAGTCTAGAAGTATCTATGACAGCTCTAAGCCAGACTATGAGTATCTATGACAGCTCTAAGCCAGGCTGTAAGTATCTATGACAGCTCTTAAGCAGATTATAATTATCTGTGACAGCTCTAAGCCAGACTAAAATATCTATGACAGTTCTATGGCAACTCTAAGTGAGTCTACAAGTATCTTTGACAGCTCTAAGCCAGACTTTAAGCATATATGACTGCTCTAAGCCAGACTTTAAGCATATATGACTGCTCTAAGCCAGACTTTAAGCATATATGACTGCTCTAAGCCAGACTTTAAGCATATATGACTGCTCTAAGCCAGACTTTAAGCATCTATGACTGCTCTAAGCCAGACTATAAGCATCTTTGACAGCTCTAAGCCAGACTGTAAGCATCTTTGACAGCTCTAAGCCAGTCTAAAAAATTATGAAAGCTTTAAGTCAGCTGTAATTAGACTCAAATTTCATTCCTTTCGAGATTTATGCAGGTGGGTGGTGGTGGGCGGTAGGTGGTGGTGGTGGGCGGTAGGTGGGTGGTGGTGGGCGGTAGGTGGGAGGTGGTGGGCGGTAGGTGGGTGGTGGTGGGCAGTAGGTGGGTGGTGGTGGGCGGTAGGTGGGTGGTGGTGGGCGGTAGGTGGGTGGTGGTGGGCGGTAGGTGGGTGGTGGTGGGCGGTAGGTGGGTTGTGGTGGGCGGTAGGTGGGTGGTGGTGGGCGGTAGGTGGGTGGTGGTGGGCGGTAGGTGGGTGGTGGTGGGCGGTAGGTGGTGGTGGTGGGCGGTAGGTGGGTGGTGGTGGGCGGTAGGTGGGTGGTGGTGGGCGGTAGGTGGTGGTGGTGGGCGGTAGGTGGGTGGTGGTGGGCGGTAGGTGGGTGGTGGTGGGCGGTAGGTGGGTGGTGGTGGGCGGTATGTGGGTGGTGGTGGGCGGTAGGTGGGTGGTGGTGGGCGGTAGGTGGGTGGTGGTGGGCGGTAGGTGGGTGGTGGTGGGCGGTAGGTGGGTGGTGGTGGGCGGTAGGTGGGTGGTGGTGGGCGGTAGGTGGGTGGTGGTGGGCGGTAGGTGGGTGGTGGTGGGCGGTAGGTGGGTGGTGGTGGGCGGTAGGTGGGTTGTGGTGGGCGGTAGGTGGGTGGTGGTGGGCGGTAGGTGGGTGGTGGTGGGCGGTAGGTGGGTTGTGGTGGGCGGTAGGTGGGTGGTGGTGGGCGGTAGGTGGGTGGTGGTGGGCGGTAGGTGGGTAGTGATGGGCGGCAGGTGGGTAGTGATAGGCGGCAGGTGAGTGGTTTTGGGCGGCAGGTGGGTAGTGATGGTCGGCAGGTGGGTGGTGGTGGGCGGTCGTTGGGTGGTGATGGGCGGCAGGTGGGTGGTGATGGGCGGCAGGTGGGGGGTGGTGGTCGGTCGTTGGGTGGTGGTGGGCGGTAGGTGGGTGGTGATGGGCGGCAGGTGGGTGGTGATGGGCGGCAGGTGGGTGGTGATGGGCGGCAGGTGGGTAGTGATGGGCGGCAGGTGGGTGGTTTTGGGCTGCAGGTGGGTAGTGATGGTCGGCAGGTGGGTGGTGGTGGGCGGTCGTTGGGTGGTGATGGGCGGCAGGTGGGTGGTGATGGGCGGCAGGTGGGTGGTGATGGGCGGCAGGTGGGCGGTGGTGGTCGGTCGTTGGGTGGTGATGGGCGGCAGGTGGGTGGTGATGGGCGGCAGGTGGGTGGTGGTGGGCGGAAGGTGGGTGGTGGTGGGCGGCAGGTGGGTGGTGATGGGCGGCAGGTGGGTGGTGATGGGCGGCAGGTGAGTGGTGATGGGCGGCAGGTGGGTGGTGATGGGAGTCAGGTGGGTGGTGATGGGCGTCAGGTGGGTGGTGATGGGCGTCAGGTGGGTGGTGATGGGAGTCAGGTGGGTGGTGATGGGAGTCAGGTGGGTGGTGATGGGCGTCAGGTGGGTGGTGGTGGGCGGCAGGTGAGTGGTGATGGGCGGCAGGTGGGTGGTGGTGGGCGGCAGGTGGGTGGTGGTGGGCGGCAGGTGGGTGGTGATGGGCGGCAGGCGAGTGGTGATGGGCGGCAGGTGGGTGGTGGTGGGCGGCAGGTGGGTGGTGATGGGCGGCAGGTGAGTGGTGATGGGCGGCAGGTGGGTGGTGATGGGCGGCAGGTGGGTGGAGGTGGGCGGCAGGTGAGTGGTGATGGGCGGCAGGTGGGTGATGATGGGCGTCAGGTGGGTGGTGGTGGGCGTCAGGTGGGTGGTGGTGGGCGGCAGGTGAGTGGTGATGGGCGGCAGGTGGGTGATGGTGGGTGGCAGGTTGGTGGTGGTGGGCGTCAGGTGGGTGGTGATGGGCGTCAGGTGCTTGGAGGTGGGCGGCAGGTGAGTGGTGATGGGCGGCAGGTGGGTGGTGGTGGGCTGCTGGCAGGTGTTCACTAGATCAAGCAGTGCTGGTGTTCAGTTAGGTCTAACTAGGTGAGACGGCCAAATTTGGTGTAATTTTGTTGTAACTAGGTGCAGGTAGGCCTGAAAATTCCATAAGTCCTCGCAAGGTCAACAGGCAGGAAGACCAAGTTCAGTCCTAAGTCGCTAGAGTCAGCGTAGAGGTCATTAGAGTCAGTATAGAGGAGAGTACAGGTCACTACAGTCATCATAGAGGGCAATGCAGATCATTACAGTCACTACAGAGGACAATAGAGGTAACTAGATTCAGTACAAAAGACACTAGAGGACACTAAAATCAGTAGAGGTCACTGGGAGTCAGTAGAGGTCACTGGGAGTCAGTAGAGGTCACTGGGAGTCAGTAGAGGTTACTAGGAGTCAGTAGAGATCACTAGGAGTTAGTAGAGGTCACTTAGTAGAGGGCAGTAGAGGTCACTAGAGTCAGTACAAAGGGCACTAGATCACTAGTCAGTACATAGGACAGTAGAGGTCACTGGGGGTCACTAGAGGTCAGAGGTCATACTCACGTCGTCTCCAGATATCCTGTTCATGGTTCCTCATGACCTGCCAAGCCTGTAGGCCTACCCTGAAGCAGTCATGAAGGAGCTCCTCAGCCTCCCTCACAACCCTGGCGTTGAGGTTGTGGTCAGAGCGGTCAATGAGGGCGTGCATGACCTCTGAGGTCACCTGGTGCCCATGTGGGGCCCTGGGCATGGCCCTGGGCACGTCCCGGGGCACACGTCTGTCAGCTGGAACGTGCGTGTACATGCGCGACTGTTGTTAGTTGGTCAGAGCATACATGTACATACATACATTATGTGAGGGCATGTGCATTAGTCACACACACACACACACACAAAGAGCAAGACAAAGACTCAGAGAAACCGAGGAAGAGTGGTCTAGGAAGGAAGAATGAACAGCAGAGCTCAGACAAAGGGAACAACAGTGGAAAAGGAGGCTAGATGAGCTTAACAATAAAATGGATTAGAGGATGCTTTAGAGAGCAAGAAGTGGGAGCTACAAGCTGCAGCTACAGAGGCTAGGATATGGAGCCTAGAAGAGGAATTAAAAATGCTGAAATGGGATATAGAACTGAAGAGCAGAACAGGCATGACATGAGGAACAGGAACATCCACATCCAGCAAGGTAACTGAAGGAAGGGAAGGAAAGGAGATAAGCCATATGCAGAGGCCCAATCAGACCACCAGGGGGCTTAGGAAAAGTCAAGAAGTGTAAGTGGCATGCCACTGGGCACAGGGACAGTTAAGAGGAGACTGAAGGAAGGGAAGGAGGCAGGTCACCTGCAAAGGCTTTATCAGACCATTGAGAGGACCAGGAAATGGTAAGGAAAGAAGCAGTTCATGAACTTCGGTAGGCCGAAGGAGCACTTTATGAAGTAAGACAACAGGGAGAGGAAAAAGAGATTGAAAATATCATGAAAGAAATAGAAAAGGAAGATATGACTCGGCTGACAAATTTTCAGTGTCAGTGACATGAATAATATGCTGCAAAGACATGGAGAAGCTTATCAGGAAAAGATTGGTGGAGCACCTAGAAAAGAATGAACTTAGGCACAATAACCAGCACAGTTTCAGGGAGGGGAAATCCTGTGTCACAAACCTACTGGAGTTTTATGACAAGGCGACAGAGGTAAGGCAGGAGAGAGAGGGGCGGGTAGATTGCATTTTCTTGGACTGGAAGAAGGCTTTCAGTACATTTCCACACAAGAGATTAGTGCAAAAGTTAGAGGCAGGAATAACAGGAAAAGCACTGCAATGGACCAGAGAATACCGGACAAAAAGGAAAGAATGAGCGATGATACGTGATGAGGTGTCAGAGTGGGCATCTGTGACGAGCGGGGTTCCACAAGGGCCAGTCGTAGGATTGGTGCTGTTTCTGGTATATGTGAATGACATGATGGAAGAGACAGATTCAGAGGTGTTCCTGTTTGCAGACGATGGGAAGCCAGTGAGGAGAATTTAAGTAGAAGAGGATCAGGCAGGACTCCAAAGGAATCTGGACATGATGCAGCCTGGTCCAGCAATTGGCCTCTGGAATTTAGCCCTGCCAAGTGCAAAGTCTTGAAGACCTCAGAGTACAAGCTAGGTGGCCAAATACTACAAACCTCACTCAAGGAAAAGAATCTTGGGGTGTGCATGACACCGAACACATCTCCTGAGGAGCACATCAACCAAATAACTGCTGCAGCATATGGGCGCCTAGCAAACCTCAGAACAGCATTCCGACATCTTAATAAGGAATCATTCAGGACCCTGTACACCGTATACGTTAGGCCCATATTGGAGTATGCGGCACCAGTTTGGAACCCACACCTAGCCAAGCACGTGAAGAAACTAGAGAAAGTGCAAAGGTTTGCAACAAGACTAGTCCCAGAGCTAAGAGGTATGTCCTACGAGGAGAGGTTAAGGGAAATCAACCTGACGACACTGGAGGACAGGAGAGATAGGGGGGACATGATAACGACATACAAAATACTGAGAGGAATTGACAAGGTGGACAAAGACAGGATGTTCCAGAGATTGGACACAGTAACAAGGGGACACAGTTGGAAGCTGAAGACACAGATGAATCACAGGGATGTTAGGAAGTATTTCTTCAGTCATAGAGTAGTCAGTAAGTGGAATAGTTTGGGAAGCGATGTAGTGGAGGCAGGATCCATACATAGCTTTAAGCAGAGGTATGATGAAGCTTACGGAGCAGGAAGAGAGTGGACCCAGTAGTGACCAGTGAAGAGGCGGGGCCAGGAGCTGTGACTCTACCCCCTCCCCACACACACACATGATCTATTACACTTGCCTGTCATATTTATGTGTCAGTCTATGTGCATCTCAGTGTGTACATGGATGTCTGTGTGTACATGGATGTCAGTGTGTACATGGATGTCTGTGTGTACACATGTATGTATATCCCTGTGAATATATATTAATAAATGGATTATTAACAGTCATGTATATATATATATATATATATATATATATATATATATATATATATATATATATATATATATATATATATATATATATATATATATATATATATATATATATATATATGGGACTTTCGTTTTGCAACTAACACTTCTTCAGGAGCTTTCAGCAATGTTACAGAGGTAATATAGTGTGGGTAGGTGTGTCCACCTCAAGTGTTGCTGCCAGTAGACTAGCAGAATGTTTGAGTCACACCTGAGCCCTGTCTGGGCCCTGTCTGGGCCCTGTCTGGGCCCTGTCTGGGCCCTGTCTGGGCCCTGTCTGGGCCCTGTCTGGGCCCTGTCTGGGCCCTGTCTGGGCCCTGTCTGGGCCCTGTCTGGGCCCTGTCTGGGCCCTGTCTGGGCCCTGTCTGGGCCCTGTCTGGGTCCTGTCTGGGCCCTGTCTGGGCCCTGTCTGGGCCCTGTCTGGGCCCTGTCTGGGTCCTGTCTGGGCCCTGTCTGGTTCCTGTCTGGGCCCTGTCTGGGCCCTGTGGCATGAGTTAGGGGCCCTCACTTCCTGTTTAATGCCAGTCTGCCCACCATCCGTTCTCTTTAACTCTCAGTTACTAGACAGATAACAATTGCAAAGCAATGACTGTTGTTTTAAGCCTGTTGCATAGACCAAATTAATGACAAGTAGGCCTGTATTAATGAATATTTAGATATTACTTAGATAAAAAGCATCTAATATAATAAACTGCAATAGCCATGCTAGTTTAGCATTTTATTTGATAATAATAATAATAATAATAATAATAATAATAATAATAATAATAATAATACAAAAATTTAATTCTGTTTTTGAGAAGATGGGGAGATACTTGTACCTCCTCCCATGGGAGACAGGTGTGAAACACTGCCGAGACAGTGAGACAAGACCAGGTCACTACCTGGACAAGACCTGGACCGGGAAAGTACCGGTGAATCAACAACAACATCGTTCTGTTTACCTAGAAATGTTCTCGTCTGTCAAGAAAAAAACTTCCTGTCAAGGACCTTTGATTCTCGTCTCTAATTCCTTAAGAAAGTCCCAGAAAATAATGTCATTAAGATAGGTAATTTGAATTTAAATTTATTTTTAATGAAATGTTTGGTGCCAGATCAACCAGGCTGGTTGATCAGTCTGTTGGTGTTGTCACTAAACAATACATTGTCTTGGTAGTTACAGCATGATGTTCATGAACTGACCTAACTGATCCTACTGCGTCTTAAGAGGCACCTCACTTCCCCTCTCATTATTTTTCCCCTATCTACCCTGTATATAATTACTACCACATTTGCTTTGTCTCTTTAGTAAGGCAAAGTCCAGGATCGTTCCTTAATTCATGGTATAACTTAATTCATGGTATAACTTAATTCATGGTATAACTTAATTCATGGTATAACTTAACAAATCATTGTTGACAGTTGTTTTTGTCGAGGTCTGAGTTTGGCTCTACAACACAATTATCAACAAAGATGTGTTAGGTTATACTATGAATTAAGTTATACCATGAATTAAGGAACGAACTCAGGCGCCTCTTTAATACACTGCTATCAAGTTATGGCACCTGATGCCAGAGTGACAGAGCGTCAGGCTGGTGTCTGACACTCTGTGAGTTTTCTGGCAGCAGCACTCATCATGGACACACTTGCAAACTTGCAACATTGTTGTAAGCTCTTGTTTAAATGTTGACTGCACCATGAAAGGCCAAGAAGAGAAAGAAGAAGCTTCCTGAGACACGTCCTTCCCAGAGGTCTCTTGTAAAAGAAGGAAGTAGAAAATTAAGAGGAAGAAGAGGTTTCTTGAGATATTTACAACCTTCCCAGAGGTCTATTGTAGAAGAAAGAAGAGAAGGAAGAGGAAGAGGAGGCTTCATAATTCACTTATGTGTTTTCCAGAGGTCTCTTGTTGACGGAAGAAGAGTAAGAAGGGTCTTGCAGATTGACTTACGTGCTTCCCAGAGGTTCCACTCAGAGTCCCTCATGTTACTGATGTCCCTCTTGGCTCTGTCAATACTCTCCTGCAACATCTTGTCAGGGATAACGAAGTTAGGGCTGGCTGTCTTCCACTTCTTCAGGTTCACTGACTTGATGTTCTTACCCTGACATGACATTCGTGCGTTCCTGCAATGTAAACACACGTTTAAACATATTAATGCCCCCTGACATGACATTCGTGTGTTCCTGTAATGTAAACACACGTTCAGACATATTAATGTTCCCCCTGACATGACATTCTTGTGTTCCTGCAATGTAAACACACGTTCAAGCATACTGATGTCCAACTGACATGACTTTCGTGTGTTTCTGCAATATAAACACACGTTCAAAGATATAAATGTCCCCCTGACATGACATTCGTGTGTTTCTGCAATATAAACACACGTTCAAAGATATAAATGTCCCCCTGACATGACATTCGTGTGTTTCTGCAATATAAACACACGTTCAAAGATATAAATGTCCCCCTGACATGACATTCGTGTGTTTCTGCAATATAAACACACGTTCAAAGATATAAATGTCCCCCTGACATGACATTCGTGTGTTTCTGCAATATAAACACACTTTCAGATACATAAATGTCCCCCTGACATGACATTCATGCGTTCCTACATTGTAAACACGCGTTCAAACATGTTAATGTCCCCTTGACATGACATTCGTGTGTTCCTGCAATATAAACACACTTTCAAACATATTAATGTTCCCTGACATGACATTCGTGTGTTCCTGCAATATAAACACACATTCAAACATATTAATGTCCCCCTGACATGACTTTTATGTGTTCCTGCAATATAAACACACGTTCAAACATATTAATGTCCCCTGACATGACATTCGTGTGTTCCTGCAATATAAACACACTTTCAAACATATTAATGCTCCCTGACATGACATTCGTGTGTTCCTGCAATATAAACACACTTTCAAACATATTAATGTCCCCCTGACATGACATTCGTGTGTTCCTGCAATATAAACACACTTTCAAACATATTAATGTCCCTCTAACATGACATTCGTGTGTTCCTGCAATATAAACAATCGGTCAAACGATATTTCAATGGGACTCCGACACTCCGGAGTGTCTGACACAAAAACTCTATGTTGTTTCTTGAAGAAAACTCACATCTGACACTCTCAAGTTCTCCTGATACCTCTGACACTCTCAAGTTCTCGTGACACCTTTGACACTCAAGTTCTCCTGACACCGCTGACACTCTCAAGTTCTCGTGACACCTTTGACACTCAAGTTCTCCTGACACCTCTGACACTCTCAAGTTCTCGTGACACCTTTGACACTCAAGTTCTCCTGACACCGCTGACACTCTCAAGTTCTCTTGACACCACTGACACTCTCAAGTTCTCCTGACACCACTGACACCACTGACACTCTCAAGTTCTGACACCACTGACACCACTGACACTCTCAAGTTCTCCTGACACCACTGACACTCTCAAGTTCTCCTGACACCACTGACACCACTGACACTCTCACGTTCTCCTGACACCACTGACACCACTGACATCACTGACACCATTGACACCACTGACACCACTGACACCACTGACACTCTCAAGTTCTCCTGACACCACTGACACTCTCAAGTTCTCCTGACACCACTGACACTCTCAAGTTCTCCTGACACCACTGACACCACTGACACTCTCAAGTTCTCCTGACACCACTGACACCACTGGTTTATTAAGCTTCATTAATAAGAAGAAATACTCAAGTTTTTTACTGACTGACTCACTCACTGACTCATTGACTGACTGACTCACTCACTGACTGACTGACTCACTGACTCACTCACTGATCACTAATTCACTGAGTGATTCACTGACTCATTGACTGATTCACTGACTCACTGACTGATTTACTGACTCACTGACTGACTCACTCACTCATTCACTGATTCACTCACTGACTCACTCACTGATTCACTGACTGATTCACTCACTCACTGACTCACTCACTGATTCACTGACTGATTCACTCACTGACTCACTAACTGATTCAATGACTGACTCACTAACTGACTGACTCTCTCACTGACTGATTCACTCACTGACTGACTGACTCACTCTCTGACTCACTGACTCACTTACTGACTCACTCTCTGGCTGATTCACTGACTCACTGATTCATTGACTCCCTCACTGACTGATTCACTGACTCACTCACTAATTTACTGACTGATTCGCTGACTCACTCAGTCATTAATTCACTGACTCACTCACTGACTGATTCACTGACTCATTCACTCACTCATTCACTGATTCACTGACTCACTTACTGATTCACTGACTGATTCACTGACTCTCTCACTGACTAATTCACTGACTCACTGACTCACTTACTGATTCACTGGCTGATTCGCTGACTCACCCACTGACTGATTCACTGACTCACTCACTGATTCATTCACTGATTCACTGGCTGACTGATTCAACTCACTGACTGATTCACTGACTCACTTACTGATTGATTCAACGACTGATTCATTGACTCACTGCCTGATTCACTGACTCACTGATTCACTGACTGACTCACTCACTCACTGATTCACTGACTCAATCACTGACTGATTCACTGACTCACTGACTGATTCACTGACTCACTTACTGATTGATTCACCGACTGATTCATTGACTCACTGCCTGATTCACTGACTGACTGACTCACTCACTGATTCACTGACTCACTGACTGATTCACTGACTCACTGATTGATTCACTGACTCAATCACTGACTGATTCACTGACTCAATCACTGACTGATTCACTGACTCACTCAGTGACTCACTCACTCACTGATTAACTGACTCACTTATTTACCGAACCACTGACTCACTGACTCACTCACTCACTGATTCACCGACTCACCCACTGATTCACTGACTCACTGACAGATTCATTGACTGATTCACTGACTCACTGACTGATTCACTGACTGACTCACTGAATAACTCACTCCCTGATTCACTGACTCTCTGA
>NC_091334.1:25983283-25988127 GCF_038502225.1 Cherax quadricarinatus | reverse complement strand
CCCAAAGATGCCCGCCATCGCTGTCATGAACTTATGCTGTGTATCACTTGCCCGGGCATGTATTGCCAGGCTGACACTCCTCGCTGAGGGCAGGAATGCTCCCCCAGTGGCCTGGCGGGGCACTGATACCCCATCACCGTAGCTGGCAGGCAGGAAGCGCAGGTACCGAGTCAGGGCATTGCCCCATTTAGGGTTCTGTACATTGTTGCAGTAGCCGTTGAAGGCTCGGTACTTCCTGGGCTGGCAGGGGAAGTCAACCTCCACTGGGCACTGGTCGCCCAGGACAGTGCCCCGCACGTCCGCGGTGGGCAACCCGTACGTCACCTGGTCCCGGTCCAGGTTGTACCTGGCATCAGAGAAGCACTAGTCACACCAGGGCACTCAGCTGGGTATTGTGGGTAATAAAGAGGGTATTGTGGGTAGGTAGGTAAGTGGGTATTGTGGGTAATAAAATGGGTATTGTGTGTAATATCTGGTGGTAGTAGCAATAATAATAATAATAATAATAATAATAATAATAATAATAATAATAATAATAATAATAATAATAATAATAATAATAATAATAACAGTAACATACTCACTGTTGGGCAGTACAACAGTAACATACTCACTGTTGGGCAGTACAACAGTAACATACTCACTGTTGGGCAGTACAACAGTAACATACCCACTGTTGGGCAGTACAACAGTAACATACTCACTGTTGGGCAGTACAACAGTAACATACTCACTGTTGGGCAGTACAACAGTAACATACTCACTGTTGGGCAGTACAACAGTAACATACCCACTGTTGGGCAGTACAACAGTAACATACTCACTGTTGGGCAGTACAACAGTAACATACTCACTGTTGGGCAGTACAACAGTAACATACCCACTGTTGGGCAGTACAACAGTAACATACTCACTGTTGGGCAGTACAACAGTAACATACTCACTGTTGGGCAGTACAACAGTAACATACTCACTGTTGGGCAGTACAACAGTAACATACTCACTGTTGGGCAGTACAACAGTAACATACTCACTGTTGGGCAGTACAACAGTAACATACTCACTGTTGGGCAGTACAACAGTAACATACTCACTGTTGGGCAGTACAACAGTAACATACCCACTGTTGGGCAGTACAACAGTAACATACCCACTGTTGGGCAGTACAACAGTAACATACTCACTGTTGGGCAGTACAACAGTAACATACTCACTGTTGGGCAGTACAACAGTAACATACTCACTGTTGGGCAGTACAACAGTAACATACCCACTGTTGGGCAGTACAACAGTAACATACTCACTGTTGGGCAGTACAACAGTAACATACCCACTGTTGGGCAGTACAACAGTAACATACTCACTGTTGGGCAGTACAACAGTAACATACTCACTGTTGGGCAGTACAACAGTAACATACTCACTGTTGGGCAGTACAACAGTAACATACCCACTGTTGGGCAGTACAACAGTAACATACTCACTGTTGGGCAGTACAACAGTAACATACCCACTGTTGGGCAGTACAACAGTAACATACTCACTGTTGGGCAGTACAAGAGTAACATACTCACTGTTGGGCAGTACAACAGTAACATACTCACTGTTGGGCAGTACAACAGTAACATACTCACTGTTGGGCAGTACAACAGTAACATACTCACTGTTGGGCAGTACAACAGTAACATACTCACTGTTGGGCAGTACAACAGTAACATACTCACTGTTGGGCAGTACAACAGTAACATACCCACTGTTGGGCAGTACAACAGTAACATACTCACTGTTGGGCAGTACAAGAGTAACATACTCACTGTTGGGCAGTACAACAGTAACATACTCACTGTTGGGCAGTACAACAGTAACATACTCACTGTTGGGCAGTACAACAGTAACATACTCACTGTTGGGCAGTACAAGAGTAACATACTCACTGTTGGGCAGTACAACAGTAACATACTCACTGTTGGGAAGTACAAGTGTAACATACTCACTGTTGGGCAGTACAACAGTAACATACTCACTGTTGGGCAGTACAAGAGTAACATACTCACTGTTGGGCAGTACAACAGTAACATACTCACTGTTGGGCAGTACAAGAGTAACATACTCACTGTTGGGCAGTACAACAGTAACATACTCACTGTTGGGCAGTACAAGAGTAACATACTCACTGTTGGGCAGTACAACAGTAACATACTCACTGTTGGGCAGTACAAGAGTAACATACTCACTGTTGGGCAGTACAAGAGTAACATACTCACTGTTGGGCAGTACAACAGTAACATACTCACTGTTGGGCAGTACAAGAGTAACATACTCACTGTTGGGCAGTACAACAGTAACATACTCACTGTTGGGCAGTACAAGAGTAACATACTCACTGTTTGGCAGTACAAGAGTAACATACTCACTGTTGGGCAGTACAACAGTAACATACTCACTGTTGGGAAGTACAAGAGTAACATACTCACTGTTGGGCAGTACAACAGTAACATACTCACTGTTGGGAAGTACAACAGTAACATACTCACTGTTGGGCAGTACAACAGTAACATACTCACTGTTGGGAAGTACAAGAGTAACATACTCACTGTTCGGCAGTACAACAGTAACATGCTCATTGTTGGGCAGTACAACAGTAACATACTCACTGTTGGGCAGTATAATATTAACATACCCACTGTTGGGCAGTACAACAGTAACATACTCACTGTTGGGAAGTACAAGAGTAACATACTCACTGTTGGGCAGTACAACAGTAACATACTCACTGTTGGGCAGTACAACAGTAACATACTCACTGTTGGGCAGTATATCTGGTAGCTTCTTCTGATATAAGTGCTATTCTTGAAATATTCTTGGCTACCACTTTAGTCTTGTGAGAGGCTGCCATAAACCAGGCGGGGCTACCGGGCACTAGACGGGCACCTGTGGGCATACAATGGCACTCACTGACACTTTATGACACTGACACTTAAACTTACACTGTGGACATTAAGTGACACTAGATATAGAGAAACAAAGACTAGAGAGACCTAGAGCAAGTTAGAGAGAGCAACAGAGAGTTAGAGCCAAATAGAGCTATCTCACTTACCACTGTTATAGATGGCAGGTTCTATAGAGTCAAACCTCTCATTAACAGCTATGGTGGCCTGGTGGACAAGGTTACCCATGTCTCTGAAGCTGATGTGTGGCATACTGACACGCGGACCTGTACAGAGAAGACAAGTGGTCAGAAACATGTTCACAAGGGTTGATATAGTGACACATACAATACACACAACACACACAGACAACAGACACAACAGTCTTTGTACATTGGGTTCAGAAACCCGAAGGGACAGCATACGAAGATGACATGGGAGGAAAAAGATACTGAAAATACCATGAAAGGACAAGAAAGGAAGACATAACCCAGCTGACAAATTTTCAGAGACTGGGGGGATACTCAAGGGGGAAAAATGCCCAGTCTAATTGATTATCAAGTCAGAAACGGTGCAAAACAGGATCCTGCAGCAGTAATCACGACTAAGGGCTTATCAAATTACCAGCAAGTGTACCTAGACTGCAACAGAACATGAGAAGAATGACAGAAACCGAGACGATACAAAAACATAAGGGGCAGGAAAGAGAGTCAAGGACAGAGATGGGCAGGGGAGCCCAGAATTAGGAGCAGAAAACAAAACCTCCCTCAGAACCACCCACAGAACACCCTCAAACCCGACAACCCCACCACAACCAAACTAACCCAAAACAACCCACACTCACTGCTTACAGCCCCCACCCCCCATCACAAACCTCACCTACACAGCAGCTTCCCATAGTCTCCTGCCAGGACTCCCACTTCTCCAGCCACCACAAACCCCCAAACCACAGTGTTGGAAAAGAAGCTCAAGGTTTGGTACACCATTGAGGACTGAATAACAGAATAACAAATGTAAGAAAGAGAGGTGGAGGAAGGGTTGCACTGCTCATCACAAACCAGTGGAATTTTAAGGGTATGGAAGGAATGGAGAGAAAGGAAGCAAGATACTGCAAAGTAGGAACACTTCGGACTGGGGGTCTCAACGTGGTGATTGCAGCGATGTACAATCCTCCACAGAATAGCAGGAGACCAAGACAAGAATATGATGAGAGCATCAGAGCAACTGTCAACACACTAGCTACGGTGGCCAGAATGGCCTACATGGGTAGGGCAAAATTACTTGTTGTGGGTAATTTCAATCACTAAAGTAAAAGGACACAAGTGCAACTAATGTGACATTTTATTGTGGCAACGTTTCGCTCTCCAGGAGCTTTATCAAGCTCCTGGAGAGCGAAACGTTGCCACAATAAAATGTCACATTAGTTGCACTTGTGTCCTTTTATTTTACATATTGTCGGCAATTCTACCAACTTTATTACAGTTTCAATCACGAACAAACTGACTAGGAATCCTAGATCCACATGGGAGGGGGCAGAAACATGGAGAGCTAAGATGATGGAAGTAGCACTGGAAAACTTCATGCATCAACATGTTAGGTACACTACCAGAGAGAGAGATAGGAGAGGATGAACCAGCAAGGCTGGACCTCATATTCACCTTGAGTAGTTCAGACATCAAGGACATCAGATACAAAAGACCCTCAGAGATAGAGATCACATGGTCATGACCTTTGAATACATATTAGAATTACAAATGGAGAGAAAAACAGGACGTGTAGGACGGGAGAGGCCAAACTACAAAAGAGGGGACTACACAACCATGGGAAATTTAATGCATGAGGTTCAATTGGAAAGAGAATTGGTAGGAAAATCAGTAAATGAAATGATGGAATACATGACCTGAAAATGCAAGCCGA
>NC_091334.1:25965783-25970783 GCF_038502225.1 Cherax quadricarinatus | reverse complement strand
ACACAACACAACACAACACAACACAACACAACACAACACAACACAACACAACACAACAACACAACACAACACAACAACACAACACAACACAACACAACACAACACAACACAACACAACACAACACAACACAACAACAACACAACACAACACAACACAACACAACACAACACAACACAAGACAACACAACACAACACAACACAACACAACACAACACAACACAACACAACACAACACAACACAACACAACACAACACAACACAACACAACACAACACAACACAACACAACACAACACAACACAACACAACACAACTCAACACAACACAACACAACACAACACAACACAACACAACACAACACAACACAACAACACAACACAACACAAGACAACACAACACAACACAACTCAACACAACACAAAGTGGAGTAGCTGGTTCCCTCCTGCGTGTCCGAGGTCGCTCTTCCCTCCCTTAGTGGAGTAGCTGGTTCCCTCCTGCGTGTCCGAGGTCGCTCCCTCCCTTAGTGGAGTAGCTGGTTCCCTCCTGCGTGTCCGAGGTCGCTCTTCCCTCCCTTAGTGGAGTAGCTGGTTCCCTCCTGCGTGTCCGAGGTCGCTCTTCCCTCCCTTAGTGGAGTAGCTGGTTCCCTCCTGCGTGTCCGAGGTCGCTCTTCCCTCCCTTAGTGGAGTAGCTGGTTCCCTCCTGCGTGTCCGAGGTCGCTCTTCCCTCCCTTAGTGGAGTAGCTGGTTCCCTCCTGCGTGTCCGAGGTCGCTCCCTTCCTTAGTGGAGTAGCTGGTTCCCTCCTGCGTGTCCGAGGTCGCTCTTCCCTCCCTTAGTGGAGTAGCTGGTTCCCTCCTGCGTGTCCGAGGTCGCTCCCTCCCTTAGTGGAGTAGCTGGTTCCCTCCTGCGTGTCCGAGGTCGCTCCCTCCCTTAGTGGAGTAGCTGGTTCCCTCCTGCGTGTCCGAGGTCGCTCCCTCCCTTAGTGGAGTAGCTGGTTCCCTCCTGCGTGTCCGAGGTCGCTCTTCCCTCCCTTAGTGGAGTAGCTGGTTCCCTCCTGCGTGTCCGAGGTCGCTCTTCCCTCCCTTAGTGGAGTAGCTGGTTCCCTCCTGCGTGTCCGAGGTCGCTCTTCCCTCCCTTAGTGGAGTAGCTGGTTCCCTCCTGCGTGTCCGAGGTCGCTCTTCCCTTCCTTAGTGGAGTAGCTGGTTCCCTCCTGCGTGTCCGAGGTCGCTCTTCCCTCCCTTAGTGGAGTAGCTGGTTCCCTCCTGCGTGTCCGAGGTCGCTCTTCCCTTCCTTAGTGGAGTAGCTGGTTCCCTCCTTCGTGTCCGAGGTCGCTCTTCCCTCACGTTTTCTTTCCAAGGTCGAGACTTGACTGCTTCTTTCCTTGTTGTCGACCAGACTACTTTCCCTGGTGATCTACTGGGATTTGTTTCCATGAAAGACTTACGTATTGTGCTCGACCCTTATCGGTGGCATGCCCAAATTGATGACTTGATCGTACCATTTTGGGGTTACCACCTTGGATCCGAGATCTGCCATACTGCCGCAGAGGACGACATTCGAATTAAGTCCTTACAGGCCAGTGCGTTTTCCAGTAGCGTACCCAAGTGGTCAGGCACTGATGATCCTGTCACTCCTGTCTGTGTTCCTGCAACTTCAGACTTTCAAGATAGTGTCCAGTTACCTCAAGTGTCCGAGGACGCTCTGACTACCTTGAGTGCTGAGCCTATCCCTGCAATGTCTGCTAGTTCAAGTAGTAGTTTCTCCACAGGGGACGCCTTGTCGGAAAACAATTACTTGCAACTAGTAATGCCATCTCTTGTTGATGTCACATGCCGTCTGCAGAAAGACGTTTCTATCGCAGCTAGTGCCCTCACTAGAGTGTCTGTTGTTCCTAGTGTTCCAGATGGTGATAACGTCCTAGTTGACAGTGATTCTTGCAAAGTAAAAGGTCTATTTGTTGAACCATCCTTACATGTTGTAAGAGATAGTAAGATCCATTTCTTCCTAGCTAACACTTCTGGTCACAGTGTTCGTCTCAGAGCAAATACCAATCTTGTTGACCTTGTTCACTATCCTTACCCTGTCCAGGTAGAGGATGAGTTGTCACCTGACCAGTGGGTCGGTGTTATTTCTACCGGGGAGACCTCATCCACTTCACCGGATCAATCTGTTCCACCAGTTGAGGAGAAAGACTTAGCTCCCACTGACTTCCCAGATGAGGTCAAGCGTTTGTTGACTCTGTTTAACAAACGTCGTAAAGCCTTTGCCTTACCAGGTGAGAAGATGGGTATAACGAACTTATTGTCCCATCGTATCCCACTTGAACCTGGTACTAGACCTATCTATATACCTATGTACAGAATACCTCATTCCCAAGTTGCTGTCGCAGAAGAATTGATCAATCAAATGCTTGATGATGGAGTTATTGCACCTAGCAATTCACCCTGGAATGCGCCCTTGTTCCTAGTGCCTAAGAAGGATGGCACTTGGCGCCCAGTAATTGACTTTAGGAAGTTAAATGCGAAAACTATTCCAGATCGCTTCCCACTAGGGATGCCAAGCCCATGATGACACTCTTCAGGTCACTTGTTCTATCTAGGCTAGAATATTGCTGCACACTAACAGCACCTTTCAAGGCAGGTGAAATTGCTGACCTAGAAAATGTACAGAGAACCTTCACGGCGCGCATAATGGAGATAAAACACCTCAATTACTGGGAGCGCTTGAGGTTCCTAAAACTGTATTCCCTGGAACGCAGGAGGGAGAGATACATGATTATATACACCTGGAAAATCCTAGAGGGACTAGTACCGAACTTGCACACGAAAATCACTCACTATGAAAGCAAAAGACTTGGCAGACGATGCAACATCCCCCCAATGAAAAGCAGGGGTGCCACTAGCACATTAAGAGACCATACAATAAGTGTCAGGGGCCCAAGACTGTTCAACTGCCTCCCAGCATACATAAGGGGGATTACCAACAGACTCCTGGCAGTCTTCAAGCTGGCACTGGACAAGCACCTAAAGTCGGTTCCTGACCAGCCGGGCTGTGGCTCGTACGTTGGTTTGCGTGCAGCCAGCAGCAACAGCCTGGTTGATCAGGCTCTGATCCACCAGGAGGCCTGGTCACAGACCGGGCCACGGGGGCGTTGACCCCCGGAACTCTCTCCAGGTAAACTCCAGGTAAACTCCCCGTACTTGGTGATCTTTTACGTAACATCGGAGATAAAGTCTTTTCAACCTTGGACTTGTTACAAGGGTTTTGGCAAGTCCCTCTTCACGAGGACAGACAAGAGCTAACTGCATTCTCCACTCCTACAGGTCATTATCACTTCCTCCGTATGGCGTTTGGGTTATGATCTTGGCCTATCACATTCTCAAGGTTCATGACTAATGTCTTTAGAGGTTTCATAGGTAATGCACTTATGGTGTACTTAGGTGACGTAATCGTTATGTTTGAAGACGTGGATACACATTTGAAGAGACTTGATGTAATACTTGATAAGCTTGAAGAAGCCAATTTAAAGATCAAACTGTCTAAATGTCAATTTTTCAGATCAGAAATCAAGTTTCTTGGTCACGTAGTCACTCCTAGAGGGGTTACGACGGACCAAAGTAAAGTAACGGCAGTACTAAATTTTCCAACTCCCAAAACTGCTGATGCCATAAGATTCTTTGTGGGCTTAGCAGGTTTTTATAGATCTTTCATTGCCAATTTTTCTTCCATAGCTGCTACTCTGAGTTGCTTAAGAAAGATGCTCCTTTTGTTTGGACCTTCCGTCAAGAAAGAGCATTCCAAACACTAAAAGAAAAGCTAACATCTGCTCCAATTTTGAAATTTCCAGACTTTTTTAATCCCTTCTATCTGACAACTGATGCTAGTTCTATTGGCATAGGTGCCGTACTAGCTCAGAACTGATGGCAAGTACAATGCAGTTGCATTTGCTAGCCGAGTCCTTACGAAGGCATCCCTCCGAATTCTGAGATTTAGCAGTGTGACCTGAGCGCGCATGGTCTGCCTTTGCTGTTAATTACTTTCACCTTTGTAAATATATATATTCTTCCTCAGAATCTGTAGACAGCATAAATACAGATCAATTGATCAATTCCATCTTTTATTATACTGTGATTTGTTTTTATAATTCGTAATGCATTATGTTAACACCCATTACGATACCATCCATTAGTTCTAAGTTACGTATGTCTTTGCTATTGTATAGAATCAGCCCAGAGCCACCTGCCTGTTCAGCCTATAGCATAGTATTGTATGTCGAGATGACATATGTAACATGACCGAGCTGTCAGCATAGTTGCTGATCCCCGGTATATGTATGATATCTGAGTATCATAGTACCATCCATATGTTTTACATAGTTGACCCCTTTTTAGGCTCAGTGGCTAGCATGTGTGACGTCACGTGATGCCGCATGTGAGCATGGGATGCGCTGTCCCATTCTCACTTCTCACATAGACCTACAGGCAACAGGACAGGCAGAGGCTGGGCTCCCCCTCTCACACTCTGCTAATATATGTGTTACCATCCACCAAGTGTGTTTAACTCCAACCATATCTCCACAAACCCTCTCAACAACACAACACAACACAACACAACACAACACAACACAACACAACACAACACAACACAACACAACACTCACCTGAGGGTATGGGATCAATGTCCACAGGTAGAGAGTACCCAGCAGTACCCAGCAGTACCCAACAGTACCCAGCACAACACAACACAACACAACACAACACTCACCTGAGGGTATGGGATCAATGTCCACAGGTAGAGAGTACCCAGCAGTACCCAACAGTACCCAGCACAACACAACACAACACAACACAACACAACACAACACAACACAGCACAACACAACACAACACAACACAACACAACACAACACAACACAGCACTCACCTGAGGGTATGGGATCAATGTCCACAGGTAGAGAGTACCCAGCAGTACCCAGGGGTATCTGTTGTATAGATCTTACGACT
>NC_091334.1:25948283-25960783 GCF_038502225.1 Cherax quadricarinatus | reverse complement strand
GCGAAGTTAATGAGAAGAATCAAATCGGATGAGGATCAGGCAGGACTACAAAGAGACCTGGACAGGCTACAAGCCTGGTCCAGCAACTGGCTCCTTGAATTTAACCCTGCCAAATGCAAAGTCATGAAGATTGGGGAAGGGCAAAGAAGACCGCAGACACAATATAGTTTAGATGGCCAAAGACTGCAAACCTCACTCAAGGAAAAGATCTGGGGGTGAGTATAACACCGAGCATATCTCCCGAGGCGCACATCAATCAGATAACTGCTGCAGCATACGGGCGCCTGGCAAACCTACGGATAGCGTTCCGATACCTCAGTAAGGATTCGTTTAAGACTCTGTACACCATCTACGTCAGGCCCATACTGGAGTATGCAGCACCAGTTTGGAATCCACACCTAGTCAAGCACGTCAAGAAATTAGAGAAAGTGCAAAGGTTTGCAACAAGGCTAGTCCCAGAGCTACGGGGATTGTCCTACTAAGAAAGGTTGAGGGAAATCGGCCTGACGACACTGGAGGACAGGAGGGTCAGGGGAGACATGATAACGACATATAAAATACTGCGCGGAATAGACAAGGTGGACAAAGACAGGATGTTCCAGAGATGGGACACAGACACAAGAGGTAACAATTGGAAGTTGAAGACTCAGATGAATCAAAGGGATGTTAGGAAGTATTTCTTCAGTCATAGAGTAGTCAAGCCGTGGAATAGCCTAGAAAGTGATGTAGTGGAGGCGGGAACCATACATAGTTTTAAGGCGAGGTATGATAAAGCTCATGGAGCAGGGAGAGAGAGGACCTAGTAGCAATCAGTGAAGAGGCGGGGCCAGGAGCTATGAATCGACCCCTGCAACCACAAACAGGTGAGTACACACACCAACACTCTCTCTCTCTCTCTCTCTCTCTCTCTCTCTCTCTCTCTCTCTCTCTCTCTCTCTCTCTCTCTCTCTCTCTCTCTCTCTCTCTCTCTCTCTCAAGTGCTAAAAATAAAAATATATCGAGATAGATACAAAAAAAAAAGCAAATTCTCCACATTTCTCTGTATGTCAAAAATTTGAGAAAGTTAAGACTGTGTCGTAAAGTTTAAGACAAAGTTAAGAGTGTGTCGTAAACTTTAAGACAAATAAATAATCTTCTGGAGGTGTTTGGCACGCTAGGAAAAATGCGGCGCTGTGATTGGTGGAGAAGAATGAGACGCTACGCTCTGATTGGCAGAGAGATGCTGCCCCGGTGACGTCATGACCCATATTGCATCATCACTGCACGTGTGCCACATCTCCCAGAAAAACATCTCGTAAATTGACCAAAAAAAAACCTTACGTGGTTAATTTACATAAATAAAATTATATTTTATTCACAAACTTCCTTATATTGTTGTAAAAGAAAGAATGACGTAAATTATCAAGAGAAAAATATGTATTTACATTGTACGTCTGGCACTTGAGCAGCAGATGATTAACAGCAGTAATGAGCTAAACTTTGTCTCGCTCTAGAGTAGAAATTCCTTATTATTACAACGGTAACATCGACCTTGTCTGCGTCCTTACAGATGCCACTTAACCCCAAGAATGTCAGCGTCATGCGCCGGTAATTTCTCAAGTATATACACTGAGAGTTGTATATGTCAGTGTATGTACCCTGAGAGGTGTATATTGCAGTGTATATACACTGAGAGTTGTATATGTCAGTGTATATACACTGAGAGGTGTATATGTCAGTGTATATACCCTGAGAGTTGTATATGTCAGTGTATATACACTGAGAGTTGTATATGTCAGTGTATATACACTGAGAGTTGTATATGTCAGTGTATATACACTGAGAGTTGTATATGTCAGTGTATATACACTGAGAGTTGTATATGTCAGTGTATATACACTGAGAGTGTATATCTCAGTGTATATACACTGAGAGTGTATATCTCAGTGTATATACACTGAGAGGTGTATATCTCAGTGTATATACACTGAGAGGTGTATATCTCAGTGTATATACACTGAGAGGTGTATATCTCAGAGTATATACACTGAGAGGTGTATATCTCAGAGTATATACACTGACAGGTATATATCTCAGAGTATATACACTTAGAGGTGTATATTTCAGTGTATATACACTGAGAGGTGCATATATCAGAGTATATACACCTAGAGGTATATATCTCAGTGTATATATACTGAGAGGTGTATATCTCAGGGTATATACATTGAGAGGTGTATATCTCAGTGTATATACACTGAGAGGTGTATATCTCAGTGTATATACACTGAGAGGTGTATATATCAGTGTATATACACTGAGAGGTGTATATATCAGTGTATATACACTGAGAGGTGTATATCTCAGTGTATATACACTGAGAGGTGTATATCTCAGTGTATATACACTGAGAGGTGTATATCTCAGTGTATATACACTGAGAGGTGTTTATCTCAGTGTATATACACTGAGAGGTGTATATCTCAGTGTATATACACTGAGAGGTGTATATCTCAGTGTATATACACTGAGAGGTGTATATCTCAGTGTATATACACTGAGAGGTGTATATCTCAGTGTATATACACTGAGAGGTGTATATCTCAGTGTATATACACTGAGAGGTGTATATCTCAGTGTATATACACTGAGAGGTGTATATCTCAGTGTATATACACTGAGAGGTGTATATCTCAGTGTATATACACTGAGAGGTGTATATCTCAGTGTATATACACTGAGTGGTGTATATCTCAGTGTATATACACTGAGAGGTGTTTATCTCAGTGTATATACACTGAGAGGTGTATATCTCAGTGTATATACACTGAGATGTGTATATCTCAGTGTATATACACTGAGAGGTGTATATCTCAGTGTATATACACTGAGAGGTGTATATCTCAGTGTATATACACTGAGAGGTGTTTATGTCAGTGTATATACACTGAGAGGTGTATATCTCAGTGTATATACACTGAGAGGTGTATATCTCAGTGTATATACACTGAGAGGTGTATATCTCAGTGTATATACACTGAGAGGTGTATATCTCAGTGTATATACACTGAGAGGTGTATATCTCAGTGTATATACACGGAGAGGTGTATATCTCAGTGTATATACACTGAGAGGTGTATATCTCAGTGTATATACACTGAGAGGTGTATATCTCAGTGTATATACACTGAGAGGTGTATATCTCAGTGTATATACACTGAGAGGTGTATATCTCAGTGTATATACACTGAGAGGTGTATATCTCAGTGTATATACACTGAGAGGTGTATATCTCAGTGTATATACACTGAGAGGTGTATATCTCAGTGTATATACACTGAGAGGTGTTTATGTCAGTGTATATACACTGAGAGGTGTATATCTCAGTGTATATACACTGAGAGGTGTATATCTCAGTGTATATACACTGAGAGGTGTATATCTCAGTGTATATACACTGAGAGGTGTATATCTCAGTGTATATACACTGAGAGGTGTATATCTCAGTGTATATACACTGAGAGGTGTATATCTCAGTGTATATACACTGAGAGGTGTATATCTCAGTGTATATACACTGAGAGGTGTATATCTCAGTGTATATACACTGAGAGGTGTATATCTCAGTGTATATACACTGAGAGGTGTATATCTCAGTGTATATACACTGAGAGGTGTATATCTCAGTGTATATACACTGAGAGGTGTTTATCTCAGTGTATATACACTGAGAGGTGTATATCTCAGTGTATATACACTGAGAGGTGTATATCTCAGTGTATATACACTGAGAGTGTATATCTCAGTCTATATACACTGAGAGGTGTATATCTCAGTGTATATACACTGAGAGGTGTATATCTCAGTGTATATACACTGAGAGGTGTATATCTCAGTGTATATACACTGAGAGGTATATATCTCAGTGTAAATACACTGAGAGGTGTATATCTCAGTGTATATACACTGAGAGGTATATATCTCAGTGTAAATACACTGAGAGGTGTATATCTCAGTGTATATACACTGAGAGGTATATATATCAGTGTATATACACTGAGAGGTGTATATCTCAGTGTATATACACTGAGAGGTGTATATCTCAGTGTATATACACTGAGAGGTATATATATCAGTGTATATACACTGAGAGGTGTATATCTCAGTGTATATACACTGAGAGGTGTATATCTCAGTGTATATACACTGAGAGGTGTATATCTCAGTGTATATAAACTGAGAGGTGTATATCTCAGTGTATATAAACTGAGAGGTGTATATCTCAGTGTATATAAACTGAGAGTTGTATATCTCAGTATATATAAACTGAGAGTTGTATATCTCAGTGTATATAAACTGAGAGTTGTATATCTCAGTGTATATACACTGAGAGGTGTATATGTCAGTGTATATACACTGAGAGTTGTATATGTCAGTGTATATACACTGAGAGTTGTATATGTCAGTGTATATACACTGAGAGGTGTATATGTCAGTGTATATACCCTGAGAGGTGTATATGTCAGTGTATATACACTGAGAGTTGTATATGTCAGTGTATATACACTGAGAGTTGTATATGTCAGTGTATATACACTGAGAGGTGTATATGTCAGTGTATATACCCTGAGAGGTGTATATGTCAGTGTATATACACTGAGAGATGTATATGTCAGTGTATATACACTGAGAGGTGTATATGTCAGTGTATATACACTGAGAGGTGTATATGTCAGTGTATATACACTGAGAGGTGTATATGTCAGTGTATATACACTGAGAGGTGTATATGTCAGTGTATATACACTGAGAGGTGTATATGTCAGTGTATATACACTGAGAGTTGTATATGTCAGTATATATACACTGAGAGTTGTATATGTCAGTATATACACTGAGAGTTGTATATGTCAGTATATTCACTGAGAGTTGTATATGTCAGTATATATACACTGAGAGTTGTATATGTCAGTATATATACACTGAGAGGTGTATATGTCAGTATATATACACTGAGAGGTGTATATGGCAGTATATATACACTGAGAGTTGTATATGGCAGTATATATACACTGAGAGTTGTATATGGCAGTATATATACACTGAGAGTTGTATATGTCAGTGTATATACACTGAGAGTTGTATATGGCAGTATATATACACTGAGAGTTGTATATGGCAGTATATATACACTGAGAGTTGTATATGGCAGTATATATACACTGAGAGTTGTATATGGCAGTATATATACACTGAGAGTTGTATATGTCAGTATATATACACTGAGAGTTGTATATGTCAGTATATATACACTGAGAGTTGTATATGGCAGTATATATACACTGAGAGGTGTATATGTCAGTGTATATACACTGAGAGTTGTATATGTCAGTATATACACTGAGAGTTGTATATGTCAGTATATATACACTGAGAGGTGTATATGTCAGTATATATACACTGAGAGTTGTATATGTCAGTGTATATACACTGAGAGTTGTATATGTCAGTGTATATACACTGAGAGTTGTATATGTCAGTATATATACACTGAGAGTTGTATATGTCAGTGTATATACACTGAGAGGTGTATATGGCAGTGTATATACACTGAGAGTTGTATATGGCAGTGTATATACACTGAGA
Organism: Cherax quadricarinatus; assembly: GCF_038502225.1. Classification (NCBI taxonomy): domain Eukaryota; kingdom Metazoa; phylum Arthropoda; class Malacostraca; order Decapoda; family Parastacidae; genus Cherax; species Cherax quadricarinatus. The sequence goes on along the minus strand of NC_091334.1, from coordinate 25,955,158 downwards.
GTTGTATATGTCAGTGTATATACACTGAGAGTTGTATATGTCAGTGTATATACACTGAGAGTTGTATATGTCAGTGTATATACACTGAGAGTTGTATATGGCAGTATATATACACTGAGAGTTGTATATGTCAGTATATATACACTGAGAGTTGTATATGTCAGTATATATACACTGAGAGTTGTATATGGCAGTATATATACACTGAGAGGTGTATATGTCAGTATATATACACTGAGAGTTGTATATGTCAGTATATATACACTGAGAGTTGTATATGTCAGTATATATACACTGAGAGTTGTATATGTCAGTATATATACACTGAGAGTTGTATATGGCAGTATATATACACTGAGAGGTGTATATGTCAGTATATATACACTGAGAGTTGTATATGTCAGTATATATACACTGAGAGTTGTATATGTCAGTATATATACACTGAGAGTTGTATATGGCAGTATATATACACTGAGAGTTGTATATGTCAGTATATATACACTGAGAGTTGTATATGTCAGTATATATACACTGAGAGTTGTATATGTCAGTGTATATACACTGAGAGTTGTATATGTCAGTGTTACACAGGTCTGAACTTGGCTCTACAATACTCAGTGTTACACACAGGCCTAGTGTACACAGGCCTAGTGTACACAGGCCTAGTGTCTAGTCGACATGTACCTAGGACAAAATGGTAACTAGCTCCTGGGCCTCACCTGACCAAACACAGTAATTATGTACCAGTGGACTATATAGAGGTGAGATGAATGTTGTTAGGTGATTGGAGGACTTACGTGCCTCTTAAACCACTGTTAAACCACACCCAGACCACTGTTAAACCACACCCAGACCACTGTTAAACCACACCCAGACCACTGTTAAACCACACCCAGACCACTGTTAAACCACACCCAGACCAAATCTAAACCACAACCGGTCAACAAACCACCAAACCCGCAGGAATAACTCTGCAACTTGACCAACAGTGTTGCAACACAGGTGAGTTAGCAACCCGTCTCTTTCAAGATTTTTTGGAAGTAGTCTCACTTTCCTCGGATCAAACGGAGGTCCAGTAGGTAGGGCAGGTGCCCCGTGACCCCTCCTTAAGGGTTTAGAGCTCTCCTTGGGGTTTATGAGAGCAGTTGAGTCATTGTTTTAATTTATATATGATTATTAGTCGGATTTCTTAACAGGAAATTACATCACTAAACGAGTTTAAGAAGTGTGTCAGTCTTGCTTAAACTACGTTAAACTACGTTAAACTACGCCCAAACTGCCTTAAACTACACTAAATTATCTTAAAGTATATTGGAGTATGTTGAGGTATGATAGGAGAGGTTAACTACCAGCAAGACGACTCACAGACTACTGTGAGTAACGGTATATCTCACGACGGAAACACGTAAGATTCCTTATTTGACCTGGTCAAGGTTGATGTCTCACCCAGGTGAGAGACAGTGTGAGACAGTGACAGTGAGACACTGTGAGACAGTGACAGTGAGAGACTGTGTGAGACAGTGACAGTGAGAGACTGTGTGAGACAGTGACAGTGAGACACTGTGTGAGACAGTGGTTTCAGGGGTCGAGTCATAGCTCCTGGCCCCGACTCTTCACTGGTCGCTACTAGTTCCACACTCTGCTCCGTGAACTTTATCATACCTCTTCTTAAAGCTATGTATGGTTCCTGTCTCCACTACATCACTCTCCAGACTGCTCCACTTCCTGACAACTCTATGACTGAAGAAATACTTCCTAACATCCCTGTGACTCGCCTGAGTCTTCATCCAGTTGCGACCCCTTGTTGCTGTGTCCCCTTGTTGCTGTGTCCCCTTGTTACTGTGTCCCCTTGTTGCTGTGTCCCTTTGTTACTGTGTCCCCTTGTTGCTGTGTCCCTTTGTTACTGTGTCCCCTTGTTGCTGTGTCCCCTTGTTGCTGTGTCCCTTTGTTACTGTGTCCCCTTGTTGCTGTGTCCCCTTGTTGCTGTGTTCCCTTGTTACTGTGTCCCCTTGTTGCTGTGTCCCTTTGTTACTGTGTCCCCTTGTTGCTGTGTCCCCTTGTTGCTGTGTCCCCTTGTTGCTGTGTCCCCTTGTTGCTGTGTCCCCTTGTTGCTGTGTCCCCTTGTTATTGTGTCCACTTGCTGCTGTGTCCCCTTGTTGCTGTGTCCCCTTGTTGTTGTGTCCCCTAGTTACTGTGTCTCCTTGCTGCTGTGTCCCCTTGTTACTGTGTCCCCTTATTGCTGTGTCCCCTTGTTGCTGTGTCCCCTTGTTACTGTGTCCCCGTGTTCTTGTGTCCCCTTGTTATTGTGTCCACTTGCTGCTGTGTCCCCTTGTTGCTGTGTCCCCTTGTTGTTGTGTCCCCTTGTTACTGTGTCTCCTTGTTGCTGTGTCCCCTTGTTACTGTGTCCCCTTATTGCTGTGTCCCCTTGTTGTTGTGTCCCCTTGTTACTGTGTCCCCTTGTTGTTGTGTCCCCTTGTTACTGTGTCCCCTTGTTGTTGTGTCCCCTTGTTGTTGTGTCCCCTTGTTGTTGTGTCCCCTTGTTGTTGTGTCCCCTTGTTACTGTGTCCCCTTATTGCTGTGTCCCCTTGTTGCTGTGTCCCCTTGTTACTGTGTCCCCGTGTTGTTGTGTCCTCCACCTTGTCAATTCCTCCCACTATTTTATATGATATCATGTCCCCCCTGTCCCTCCTGTCCCCCAGTGTCGTCAGGTTCAGTTCCCTTAACCTCTCTTCGTAGGACATTCCCCGTAGCTCTGGAACTAGTCTTGTTGCAAACCTTTGCACTTCCTCTAATTTCTTGACGTGTTTGACCAGGTGTGGGTTCCAAACTGGTGCTGCGTACTCCAGTATGGGCCTGACGTACACACTGTACAGTGTCGTGAATGATTCCTTACTCAGGTCTTAAAAACTTTATTCTCGGGTTTGCCAGGAGCCCATGTGCTGCAGCAGGTATGTGGTTGATGTGCACCTCAGGAGATGTGCTCGGTGTTATACTCACTCCAAGATCCTTTATCTTGAGTGAGGTTTGCCGTCTTTGGTCCCCTAGCCTGTACTCTGTCTTCAGTCTTCTTTGCCCTTTCCCACTCCTTATGACTTTGCACTGTGGCTCGTGGCCTGGTGGCAAAAGCTTTCGCTTCACAAGGTAAAAGTCTGAGTTCGATTCCCGGCGAGGGTAGAACCCTCGTGTTTCCTTACGCTGGTTGTCTATGTTCACCCATCAGTAAAATGGGTACCTGGGTGTTAGTGGACTGGTGTGGGTGGCATCCTGGGAGTTAGTGGACTGGTGTGGGTCGCATCCTGGGAGTTAGTGGACTGGTGTGGGTCGCATCCTGGGTGTTAGTGGACTGGTGTGGGTCGCATCCTGGGAGTTAGTGGACTGGTGTGGGTCGCATCCTGGGTGTTAGTGGACTGGTGTGGGTCACATCCTGGGTGTTAGTGGACTGGTGTGGGTCGCATCCTGGGAGTTAGTGGACTGGTGTGGGTCGCATCCTGGGTGTTAGTGGACTGGTGTGGGTCGCATCCTGGGTGTTAGTGGACTGGTGTGGGACGCATCCTGGGTGTTAGTGGACTGGTGTGGGTCGCATCCTGGGTGTTAGTGGACTGATGTGGGTCACATCCTGAGTGTTAGTGGACTGGTGTGGGTCACATCCTGGGTGTTAGTGGACTGGTGTGGGTCACATCCTGGGTGTTAGTGGACTGGTGTGGGTCACATCCTGGGTGTTAGTGGACTGGTGTGGGTCACATCCTGGGTGTTAGTGGACTGGTGTGGGTCACATCCTGGGTGCTAGTGGACTGGTGTGGGTCACATCCTGGGTGTTAGTGGACTGGTGTGGGTCGCATCCTGGGTGTTAGTGGACTGGTGTGGGTCGCATCCTGGGTGTTAGTGGACTGGTGTGGGTCGCATCCTGGGTGTTAGTGGACTGGTGTGGGTCGCATCCTGGGTGTTAGTGGACTGGTGTGGGTCGCATCCTGGGAGTTAGTGGACTGGTGTGGGTCGCATCCTGGGTGTTAGTGGACTGGTGTGGGTCACATCCTGGGTGTTAGTGGACTGGTGTGGGTCGCATCCTGGGAGTTAGTGGACTGGTGTGGGTCGCATCCTGGGTGTTAGTGGACTGGTGTGGGTCGCATCCTGGGTGTTAGTGGACTGGTGTGGGACGCATCCTGGGTGTTAGTGGACTGGTGTGGGTCGCATCCTGGGTGTTAGTGGACTGATGTGGGTCACATCCTGAGTGTTAGTGGACTGGTGTGGGTCACATCCTGGGTGTTAGTGGACTGGTGTGGGTCACATCCTGGGTGTTAGTGGACTGGTGTGGGTCACATCCTGGGTGTTAGTGGACTGGTGTGGGTCACATCCTGGGTGTTAGTGGACTGGTGTGGGTCACATCCTGGGTGCTAGTGGACTGGTGTGGGTCACATCCTGGGTGTTAGTGGACTGGTGTGGGTCGCATCCTGGGTGTTAGTGGACTGGTGTGGGTCGCATCCTGGGTGTTAGTGGACTGGTGTGGGTCGCATCCTGGGTGTTAGTGGACTGGTGTGGGTCGCATCCTGGGTGTTAGTGGACTGATGTGGGTCGCATCCTGGGTGTTAGTGGACTGGTGTGGGTCGCATCCTGGGTGTTAGTGGACTGATGTGGGTCGCATCCTGGGTGTTAGTGGACTGGTGTGGGTCACATCCTGGGTGTTAGTGGACTGGTGTGGGTCACATCCTGGGTGTTATTGGACTGGTGTGGGTCACATCCTGGGTGTTAGTGGACTGGTGTGGGTCACATCCTGGGTGTTAGTGGACTGGTGTGGGTCACATCCTGGGTGTTAGTGGACTGGTGTGGGTCACATCCTGGGTGTTAGTGGACTGGTGTGGGTCACATCCTGGGTGTTAGTGGACTGGTGTGGGTCACATCCTGGGTGTTAGTGGACTGGTGTGGGTCACATCCTGGGTGTTAGTGGACTGGTGTGGGTCACATCCTGGGTGTTAGTGGACTGGTGTGGGTCACATCCTGGGTGTTAGTGGACTGATGTGGGTCACATCCTGGGTGTTAGTGGACTGGTGTGGGTCACATCCTGGGTGTTAGTGGACTGGTGTGGGTCACATCCTGGGTGTTAGTGGACTGGTGTGGGTCACATCCTGGGTGTAAGTGGACTGGTGTGGGTCACATCCTGGGTGTTAGTGGACTGGTGTGGGTCACATCCTGGGTGTTAGTGGACTGGTGTGGGTCACATCCTGGGTGTTAGTGGACTGGTGTGGGTCACATCCTGGGTGTTAGTGGACTGGTGTGGGTCACATGCTGGGTATTAGTGGACTGGTGTGGGTCACATCCTGGGTGTTAGTGGACTGGTGTGGGTCACATCCTGGGTGCTAGTGGACTGGTGTGGGTCACATCCTGGGTGCTAGTGGACTGGTGTGGGTCACATCCTGGGTGTTAGTGGACTGGTGTGGGTCACATCCTGGGTGTTAGTGGACTGGTGTGGGTCACATCCTGGGTGTTAGTGGACTGATGTGGGTCACATCCTGGGTGTTAGTGGACTGGTGTGGGTCGCATCCTGGGTGTTAGTGGACTGATGTGGGTCGCATCCTGGGTGTTAGTGGACTGGTGTGGGTCACATCCTGGGTGTTAGTGGACTGGTGTGGGTCGCATCCTGGGTGTTAGTGGACTGGTGTGGGTCGCATCCTGGGTGTTAGTGGACTGGTGTGGGTCACATCCTGGGTGTTAGTGGACTGATGTGGGTCACATCCTGGGTGTTAGTGGACTGGTGTGGGTCGCATCCTGGGTGTTAGTGGACTGGTGTGGGTCACATCCTGGGTGTTAGTGGACTGGTGTGGGTCACATCCTGGGTGTTAGTGGACTGGTGTGGGTCACATCCTGGGTGTTAGTGGAGTGGTGTGGGTCACATCCTGGGTGTTAGTGGACTGGTGTGGGTCACATCCTGGGTGTTAGTGGACTGGTGTGGGTCACATCCTGGGTGTTAGTGGACTGGTGTGGGTCACATCCTGACACAATTGACCTCATTTGCGGGAAGTGCTGTGCATAACAAGCGGCTTTCTATGTAGCAGGATGTCAGTGATGTCAGCTATGTAGCAGGATGCCAGTGATGTCAGCTATGTAGCAGGTTGTCAGTGATGTCAGCTATGTAGCAGGTTGTCAGTGATGTCAGCTATGTAGAAGGATGTCAGTGATGTCAGCTATGTAGCAGATTGTCAGTGATGTCAGCTATGTAGCAGGTTGTCAGTGATGTCAGCTATGTAGCAGGATGTCAGTGATGTCAGCTATGTAGCAGGTTGTCAGTGATGTCAGCTATGTAGCAGGATGTCAGTGATGTCAGCTATGTAGCAGGTTATCAGTGATGTCAGCTATGTAGCAGGATGTCAGTGATGTCAGCTATGTAGCAGAATGTCAGTGATGTCAGCTATGTAGCAGGTTGTCAGTGATGTCAGCTATGTAGCAGGATGTCAGTGATGTCAGCTATGTAGCAGGTTGTCAGTGATGTCAGCTATGTAGCAGGATGTCAGTGATGTCAGCTATGTAGCAGGTTATCAGTGATGTCAGTTATGTAGCAGGATGTCAGTGATGTCAGCTATGTAGCAGGTTATCAGTGATGTCAGCTATGTAGCAGGATGTCAGTGATGTCAGCTATGTAGCAGGATGTCAGTGATGTCAGCTATGTAGCAGGTTGTCAGTGATGTCAGCTATGTAGCAGGATGTCAGTGATGTCAGCTATGTAGCAGGTTATCAGTGATGTCAGCTATGTAGCAGGATGTCATTGATGTCAGCTATGTAGCAGGATGTCAGTGATGTCAGCTATGTAGCAGGTTGTCAGTGATGTCAGCTATGTAGCAGGATGTCAGTGATGTCAGCTATGTAGCAGGTTATCAGTGATG
>NC_091334.1:25900783-25935783 GCF_038502225.1 Cherax quadricarinatus | reverse complement strand
AGTCAGTACTGTGTCTTCTGGAACACAGGGAGTCAGTACTGTGTCTTCTGGAACACAGGGAGTCAGTACTGTGTCTTCTGGAACACTGGGAGTCAGTACTGTGTCTTCTGGAACACAGGGAGTCAGTACTGTGTCTTCTGGAACACAGGGAGTCAGTACTGTGTCTTCTGGAACACAGGGAGTCAGTACTGTGTCTTCTGGAACACTGGGAGTCAGTACTGTGTCTTCTGGAACACTGGGAGTCAGTACTGTGTCTTCTGGAACACAGGGAGTCAGTACTGTGTCTTCTGGAACACAGGGAGTCAGTACTGTGTCTTCTGGAACACTGGGAGTCAGTACTGTGTCTTCTGGAACAGTGGGGGTCAGTACTGTGTCTTCTGGAACACAGGGAGCCAGTACTGTGTTTTCTGGAACACAGGGAGTCAGTACTGTGTCTTCTGGAACACTGGGAGTCAGTACTGTGTCTTCTGGAACACAGGGAGTCAGTACTGTGTCTTCTGGAACACAAGGAGTCAGTACTGTGTCTTCTGGAACACAGGGAGTCAGTACTGTGTCTTCTGGAACACTGGTAGTCAGTACTGTATCTTCTGGAACACAAGGAGTCAGTACTGTGTCTTCTGGAACACAAGGAGTCAATACTGTGTCTTCTGGAACACAGGGAGTCAGTACTGTGCTTTGTAGAACACAGGGAGTTAGTACTGTTCCTTGTGGAACACAGGGAGTCAGTACTGTGCTTTGTGGAACACTGGGAGTCAGTACTGTGTCTTCTGGAACACAGGGAGTCAGTACTGTGTCTTCTGGAACACATGGAGTCAGTTCTGTGCTTTGTGGAACACAGGGAGTCAGTACTGTGCCTTGTTAATTCATGGGTTGACGTTGATATCCCCCTTGTTAAACACAGGGAGTCAGTACTGTGTCTTCTTGAACACAGGGAGTCAGTACTGTGCTTTGTGGAACACAGGGAGTCAGTACTGTGCCTTGTGGAACACAGGGAGTCAGTACTGTGCCTTGTTAAACACAGGGAGTAAATACTGTGCCTTGTGGAACACAGTGAGTCAGTATTACCTGGAGTTTACCTGGAGAGAGTTCCGGGGGTCAACGCCCCCGCGGCCCGGTCTGTGACCAGGCCTCCTGGTGGATCAGAGCCTGATCAACCAGGCTGTTGCTGCTGGCTGCACGCAAACCAACGTACGAGCCACAACCCGGCTGGTCAGGAACCGACTTTAGGTGCTTGTCCAGTGCCAGCTTGAAGACTGCCAGGGGTCTGTTGGTAATCCCCCTTATGTATGCTGGGAGGCAGCTGAACAGTCTCGGGCCCCTGACACTTATTGTATGGTCTCTTAACGTGCTAGTGACACCCCTGCTTTTCATTGGGGGGATGTTGCATCGTCTGCCAAGTCTTTTGCTTTCGTAGTGAGTGAATTTCTTGTGCAAGTTCGGTACTAGTCCCTCTAGAATTTTCCAGGTGTATATAATCATGTATCTCTCCCTCCTGCGTTCCAGGGAATACAGGTTTAGGAACCTCAAGCGCTCCCAATAATTGAGGTGTTTTATCTCCGTTATGCGCGCCGTGAAGGTTCTCTGTACATTTTCTAGGTCGGCAATTTCACCTGCCTTGAAAGGTGCTGTTAGTGTGCAGCAATATTCCAGCGTAGATAGAACAAGTGACCTGAAGAGTGTCATAATGGGCTTGGCATCCCTAGTTTTGAAGGTTCTCATTATCCATCCTGTCATTTTTCTAGCAGATGCGATTGATACAATGTTATGGTCCTTGAAGGTGAGATCCTCCGACATGATCACTCCCAGGTCTTTGACGTTGGTGTTTCGCTCTATTTTGTGGCCAGGATTTGTTTTGTACTCTGATGAAGATTTAATTTCCTCATGTTTACCATATCTGAGTAATTGAAATTTCTCATCATTGAACTTCATACTGTTTTCTGCAGCCCACTGAAAGATTTGGTTGATGTCCGCCTGGAACCTTGCAGTGTCTGCAATGGAAGACACTGTCATGCAGATTCGGGTGTCGTCTGCAAAGGAAGACACGGTGCTGTGGCTGACATCCTTGTCTATGTCGGATATGAGGATGAGGAACAAGATGGGAGCGAGTACTGTGCCTTGTGGAACACTGGGAGCGAGTACTGTGCCTTGTGGAACACTGGGAGCGAGTACTGTGCCTTGTGGAACACTGGGAGCGAGTACTGTGCCTTGTGGAACAGAGTTTTTTACCGTAGCTGCCTCGGACTTTACTCTGTTGACGACTACTCTCTGTGTTCTGTTAGTGAGGAAATTATAGATCCATCGACCGACTTTTCCTGTTATTCCTTTAGCACGCATTTTGTGCGCTATAACGCCATGGTCACACTTGTCGAAGGCTTTTGCAAAGTCTGTATATATTACATCTGCATTCTTTTTGTCTTCTAGTGCATCTAGGTCCTTGTCGTAGTGATCCAATAGTTGAGACAGACAGGAGCGACCTGTTCTAAACCCATGTTGCCCTGGGTTGTGTAACTGATGGGTTTCTAGATGGGTGGTGATCTTGCTTCTTAGGACCCTTTCAAAGATTTTTATGATATGGGATGTTAGTGCTATTGGTCTGTAGTTCTTTGCTATTGCTTTACTGCCCCCTTTGTGGAGTGGGGCTATGTCTGTTGTTTTTAGTAACTGTGGGACGACCCCCGTGTCCATGCTCCCTCTCCATAGGATGGTAAAGGCTCGTGATAGGGGCTTCTTGCAGTTCTTGATGAACACGGAGTTCCATGAGTCTGGCCCTGGGGCAGAGTGCATGGGCATGTCATTTATCGCCTGTTCGAAGTCATTTGGCGTCAGGATAACATCAGATAGGCTTGTGTTAACCAAATTCTGTGGCTCTCTCATAAAAAATTCATTTTGATCTTCGACTCTCAGTCTGGTTAGCGGCTTGCTAAAAACTGAGTCATATTGGGACTTGAGTAGCTCACTCATTTCCTTGCTGTCATCTGTGTAGGACCCATCTTGTTTAAGTAGGGGCCCAATACTGGACGTTGTTCTCGACTTTGATTTGGCATAGGAGAAGAAATACTTTGGGTTTCTTTCGATTTCATTTATGGCTTTTAATTCTTCCCGCGATTCCTGACTCTTATAAGATTCCTTTAGCTTAAGTTCGATGCTTGCTATTTTTCTGACCAGTGTCTCCCTACGCATTTCAGATATATTGACCTCTTTTAGCCGCTCTGTTATTCTTTTCCGTCGCCTGTAAAGGGAGCGCCTGTCTCTTTCTATTTTACATCTACTCCTCCTTTCTCTTAGAGGAATAAGCCTTGTGCATACATCGAGTGCCACCGAGTTAATCTGTTCTAGGCATAAGTTGGGGTCTGTGTTGCTTAGTATATCTTCCCAGCTTATATCGGTTAGGACTTGGTTTACTTGGTCCCACTTTATGTTTTTGTTATTGAAGTTGAATTTGGTGAATGCTCCCTCATGACTAGTCTCATTATGTCGGTCTGGGGCTCCACGCATACATGACTGAACCTCAATTATGTTGTGATCTGAGTATATTGTTTTTGATATGGTGACCTTTCTTATCAGATCATCATTGTTAGTGAAGATGAGGTCTAGTGTATTCTCCAGTCTAGTAGGCTCTATTATTTGCTGGGTTAAATTGAATTTTGTGCAGAGATTTAAAAGCTCGTGTGAGTGTGAGTTTTCATCAGAGCTGCCTCCTGGTGTTATTACTGCAACAATATTATTTGCTATATTCCTCCATTTTAGTTGCCTTGTGGAACACAGAGTCAGTACTGTCCCTTGTGGAACACACGGAGTCAGTACTGTGCCTTGTGGAACACAGGGAGTCAGTACTGTGCATTGTGGAATACAGGGAGTCAGTACTGTGCCTTGTGGAACACAGGGAGTCAGTACTGTGCCTTGTGGAACACAGGGAGTCAGTACTGTGCCTTGTGGAACACAGGGAGTCAGTACTGTGCCTTGTGGAACACAGGGAGTCAGTACTGTGCAGTAGTGACCATCCAAGACCATGTCATAGTGGTCCAGCAGTTGTAAGAGGCAGCAGTGATGTGCTCTAAACCTATGGTGCCCTGGGTTGTGCAACTGATGGGTATCTAAGTGGGTGACCTTGCTTCTCAGAACCCTCTCAAAGGTTTTGTATGATATGCGACAGTGCTATCAGTCTGTAATGCTTTGTGATTGCTTTGCTCTCACCTTTGTGGAGTGGGGCTGTGTCTGTTAGTTTAGTGAGTGTGTGATGACTCCCATGTGTAGACTGTGTTATGACCCTTGTGTCAAGACAATGAGCAACTCTGAGACATACTGGCCAACCTCCCCTTGTTGCATATTTCGTTGTCAAAGTGATCCTTTATGTGAGTCTCTGTGAAAGCCATAAACATTACATTTGACTCTGTGAGCAGTCCACTGATTTAAGATATTTTGTTGTTTGATGATGGCTTTAGACGATGTATATCTGCGAAGATAAATGTCTTAGTATGTACGGAGGCTTTGTTTGGTGGCACTAATGTTTGTTGTTCTGGAGTGGAAGCCACTGACTCCACTCCAGTAGTGATCCAGGGGGTGTGGAGGCCACTGTGACTCAAATCCAGTAGTGATCCAGGGGGTGTGGAGGCCACCGTGACTCCAATCCAGTAGTGATCCAGGGGGTGTTAGATTTCTTGCTGGCACTAAAACACCTGTGTCTCTGGAGTGGTTGTAACTACCCTCCACCTGACTCCCCAGTATCTACATCACCAGTACCAGCATCAATACCACCATGTGACTCCCCAGTATCTACATCACCAGTACCAGCATCAATACCACCACGTGACTCCCCAGTATCTACATCACCAGTACCAGCATCAATACCACCATGTGACTCCCTAGTATATACATCACCAGTACTAGCAGTACCAGGGCAGTACCAGCAGTACCAGGGCAGTACCAGCAGTACCAGGGCAGTACCAGCAGTACCAGGGCAGTACCAGCAGTACCAGGGCAGTACCAGCAGTACCAGGGCAGTACCAGCAGTACCAGGGCAGTACCAGCAGTACCAGGGCAGTACCAGCAGTACCAGGGCAGTACCAGCAGTACCAGGGCAGTACCAGGGCAGTACCAGGGCAGTACCAGCAGTACCAGGGCAGTACCAGCAGTACCAGGGCAGTACCAGCAGTACCAGGGCAGTACCAGCAGTACCAGGGCAGTACCTGCAGTACCAGGGCAGTACCTGCAGTACCAGGGCAGTACCGCAGTACCAGGGCAGTACCAGCAGTACCAGGGCAGTACCAGCAGTACCAGGGCAGTACCAGCAGTACCAGGGCAGTACCTGCAGTACCAGGGCAGTACCAGCAGTACCAGGGCAGTACCAGCAGTACCAGGGCAGTACCGCAGTACCAGGGCAGTATCTGCAGTACCAGGGCAGTACCTGCAGTACCAGGGCAGTACCAGCAGTACCAGGGCAGTACCTGCAGTACCAGGGCAGTACCTGCAGTACCAGGGCAGTACCAGCAGTACCAGGGCAGTACCGCAGTACCAGGGCAGTACCTGCAGTACCAGGGCAGTACCTGCAGTACCAGGGCAGTACCTGCAGTACCAGGGCAGTACCAGCAGTACCAGGGCAGTACCTGCAGTACCAGGGCAGTACCTGCAGTACCAGGGCAGTACCAGCAGTACCAGGGCAGTACCGCAGTACCAGGACAGTACCGCAGTACCAGGGCAGTACCTGCAGTACCAGGGCAGTACCTGCAGTACCAGAGCAGTACCAGCAGTACCAGGGCAGTACCTGCAGTACCAGGGCAGTACCTGCAGTACCAGGGCAGTACCAGCAGTACCAGGGCAGTACCGCAGTACCAGGGCAGTACCAGCAGTACCAGGGCAGTACCTGCAGTACCAGGGCAGTACCTGCAGTACCAGGGCAGTACCTGCAGTACCAGGGCAGTACCAGCAGTACCAGCAGTACCAGGACTGTACCAGCAGTACCAGGGCAGTACCTGCAGTACCAGGGCAGTACCTGCAGTACCAGGGCAGTAACAGCAGTACCAGGGCAGTACCTGCAGTACCAGGGCAGTACCTGCAGTACCAGGGCAGTACCTGCAGTACCAGGGCAGTACCAGCAGTACCAGGACAGTACCAGCAGTACCAGGGCAGTACCAGCAGTACCAGGGCAGTACCAGCAGTACCAGGGCAGTACCTGCAGTACCAGGGCAGTACCAGCAGTACCAGGGCAGTACCTGCAGTACCAGGGCAGTACCAGCAGTACCAGGGCAGTACCTGCAGTACCAGGGCAGTACCTGCAGTACCAGGGCAGTACCTGCAGTACCAGAGCAGTACCAGCAGTACCAGGGCAGTACCAGCAGTACCAGGGCAGTACCTGCAGTACCAGGGCAGTACCAGCAGTACCAGGGCAGTACCTGCAGTACCAGGGCAGTACCTGCAGTACCAGGGCAGTACCTGCAGTACCAGGGCAGTACCTGCAGTACCAGGGCAGTACCTGCAGTACCAGGGCAGTACCTGCAGTACCAGGGCAGTACCAGCAGTACCAGGGCAGTACCTGCAGTACCAGGGCAGTACCTGCAGTACCAGAGCAGTACCAGCAGTACCAGGGCAGTACCTGCAGTACCAGGGCAGTACCTGCAGTACCAGGGCAGTACCAGCAGTACCAGGGCAGTACCAGCAGTACCAGGGCAGTACCAGCAGTACCAGGGCAGTACCTGCAGTACCAGGGCAGTACCTGCAGTACCAGGGCAGTACCAGCAGTACCAGGGCAGTACCAGCAGTAGCAGGGCAGTACCAGCAGTACCAGGGCAGTACCAGCAGTACCAGGGCAGTACCAGCAGTACCAGGGCAGTACCAGCAGTACCAGGGCAGTACCAGCAGTACCAGGGCAGTACCTGCAGTACCAGTGCAGTACCAGCAGTACCAGGGCAGTACCTGCAGTACCAGGGCAGTACCAGCAGTACCAGGGCAGTACCAGCAGTACCAGGGCAGTACCAGCAGTACCAGGGCAGTACCAGCAGTACCAGGGCAGTACCAGCAGTACCAGGGCAGTACCAGCAGTACCAGGGCAGTACCAGGGCAGTACCTGCAGTACCAGGGCAGTACCAGCAGTACCAGGGCAGTACCTGCAGTACCAGGGCAGTACCAGCAGTACCAGGGCAGTACCAGCAGTACCAGGGCAGTACCAGCAGTACCAGGGCAGTACCAGCAGTACCAGGGCAGTACCTGCAGTACCAGGGCAGTACCTGCAGTACCAGGGCAGTACCTGCAGTACCAGGGCAGTACCAGCAGTACCAGGGCAGTACCAGCAGTAGCAGGGCAGTACCAGCAGTACCAGGGCAGTACCAGCAGTACCAGGGCAGTACCAGCAGTACCAGGGCAGTACCAGCAGTACCAGGGCAGTACCAGCAGTACCAGGGCAGTACCTGCAGTACCAGTGCAGTACCAGCAGTACCAGGGCAGTACCTGCAGTACCAGGGCAGTACCAGCAGTACCAGGGCAGTACCAGCAGTACCAGGGCAGTACCAGCAGTACCAGGGCAGTACCAGCAGTACCAGGGCAGTACCAGCAGTACCAGGGCAGTACCAGCAGTACCAGCAGTACCAGGGCAGTACCTGCAGTACCAGGGCAGTACCAGCAGTACCAGGGCAGTACCTGCAGTACCAGGGCAGTACCAGCAGTACCAGGGCAGTACCTGCAGTACCAGGGCAGTACCAGCAGTACCAGGGCAGTACCAGCAGTACCAGGGCAGTACCAGCAGTACCAGGGCAGTACCTGCAGTACCAGGGCAGTACCAGCAGTACCAGGGCAGTACCAGAAGTACCAGGGCAGTACCTGCAGTACCAGGGCAGTACCAGCAGTACCAGGGCAGTACCAGCAGTACCAGGGCAGTACCTGCCGTACCAGGGCAGTACCAGCAGTACCAGGGCAGTACCAGCAGTACCAGGGCAGTACCTGCAGTACCAGGGCAGTACCAGCAGTACCAGGGCAGTACCAGCAGTACCAGGGCAGTACCTGCAGTACCAGGGCAGTACCAGCAGTACCAGGGCAGTACCTGCAGTACCAGGGCAGTACCAGCAGTACCAGGGCAGTACCTGCAGTACCACGGCAGTACCAGCAGTACCAGGACAGTACCTGCAGTACCAGGGCAGTACCAGCAGTACCAGGGCAGTACCTGCAGTACCAGGGCAGTACCATCAGTACCAGGGCAGTACCTGCAGTACCACGGCAGTACCAGCAGTACCAGGGCAGTACCTGCAGTACCAGGGCAGTACCAGCAGTACCAGGGCAGTACCAGCAGTACCAGGGCAGTACCAGCAGTACCAGGGCAGTACCAGCAGTACCAGGGCAGTACCTGCAGTACCAGGGCAGTACCTGCAGTACCAGGGCAGTACCAGCAGTACCAGGGCAGTACCAGCAGTACCAGGGCAGTACCTGCAGTACCAGGGCAGTACCAGCAGTACCAGGGCAGTACCAGCAGTACCAGGGCAGTACCAGCAGTACCAGGGCAGTACCAGCAGTACCAGGGCAGTACCAGCAGTACCAGGGCAGTACCTGCAGTACCAGGGCAGTACCAGCAGTACCAGGGCAGTACCAGCAGTACCAGGGCAGTACCAGCAGTATCAGGGCAGTACCTGCAGTACCAGGGCAGTACCTGCAGTACCAGGGCAGTACCAGCAGTACCAGGGCAGTACCAGCAGTACCAGGGCAGTACCTGCAGTACCAGGGCAGTACCAGCAGTACCAGGGCAGTACCAGCAGTACCAGGGCAGTACCAGCAGTACCAGGGCAGTACCTGCAGTACCAGGGCAGTACCAGCAGTACCAGGGCAGTACCAGCAGTACCAGGGCAGTACCAGCAGTACCAGGGCAGTACCTGCAGTACCAGGGCAGTACCAGCAGTACCAGGGCAGTACCTGCAGTACCAGGGCAGTACCAGCAGTACCAGGGCAGTACCAGCAGTACCAGGGCAGTACCTGCAGTACCAGGGCAGTACCAGCAGTACCAGGGCAGTACCTGCAGTACCAGGGCAGTACCAGCAGTACCAGGGCAGTACCAGCAGTACCAGGGCAGTACCTGCAGTACCAGGGGAGTACCAGCAGTACCAGGGCAGTACCTGCAGTACCAGGGCAGTACCAGGGCAGTACCAGCAGTACCAGGGCAGTACCAGGGCAGTACCAGCAGTACCAGGGCAGTACCAGCAGTACCAGGGCAGTACCTGCAGTACCAGGGCAGTACCTGCAGTACCAGGGCAGTACCAGGGCAGTACCAGCAGTACCAGGGCAGTACCAGCAGTACCAGGGCAGTACCAGCAGTACCAGGGCAGTACCAGCAGTACCAGGGCAGTACCAGCAGTACCAGGGCAGTACCAGCAGTACCAGGGCAGTACCTGCAGTACCAGGGCAGTACCTGCAGTACCAGGGCAGTACCAGCAGTACCAGGGCAGTACCAGCAGTACCAGGGCAGTACCAGCAGTACCAGGGCAGTACCAGCAGTACCAGGGCAGTACCTGCAGTACCAGGGCAGTACCAGGGCAGTACCAGGGCAGTACCTGCAGTACCAGGGCAGTACCAGGGCAGTACCTGCAGTACCAGGGCAGTACCTGCAGTACCAGGGCAGTACCAGCAGTACCAGGGCAGTACCAGCAGTACCAGGGCAGTACCAGCAGTACCAGGGCAGTACCAGCAGTACCAGGGCAGTACCTGCAGTACCAGGGCAGTACCAGGGCAGTACCAGGGCAGTACCTGCAGTACCAGGGCAGTACCAGGGCAGTACCTGCAGTACCAGGGCAGTACCAGGGCAGTACCAGGGGTGACACCTCCACCTGACTCTCTTTACTCTTC
Source organism: Cherax quadricarinatus (assembly GCF_038502225.1). Classification (NCBI taxonomy): domain Eukaryota; kingdom Metazoa; phylum Arthropoda; class Malacostraca; order Decapoda; family Parastacidae; genus Cherax; species Cherax quadricarinatus. The sequence goes on along the minus strand of NC_091334.1, from coordinate 25,925,967 downwards.
CAGTTCTCACATAAAACTATGAAATTATCCAACAAGGATACTTGTTATTAGTGGTTCTGTCTTAAGTATATATTAAATATTCTCCTAGTGTTTCCTGTCTTTCCATCAGACTTAGCAATATTTATACATGAAATATGTCTTCAGGGACGGATCGACTACGTTTCCATGGGCTGTAAGAGGACTGACTACACTGTTCTGCATGAGAGTAGTCCAGGAGCTAGAGGAGCAGCCTGGAATAATGGGGAAGGAACTGGAATGGATCAGAGAATATCTGACAGGATGGAAACAATTAGTGATAGTACGTGACGAGGTGTCAGAGTGGGCGCCTGTGACGAGCGGGGTTCCACAGGGGTCAGTCCTAGGACCAGTGCTGTTTCTGGTATATGTGAACGACATGACGGAAGGGATAGATGGAGAGGTCTTCCTGTTTGTAGACGATGTGAAGTTACTGAGGAAAATTCAAGTTGATGAGGATCAGTCAGGACTACAAAGGGATCTGGACAGGCTGCAGCCTGGTCCAGTAACTAGCTACTGGAGTTTAACTCCGCCATGTGTAAAGTCATGAAGGTTGGGGAAGGGTAAAAAAGACAACAGACAGAGTACAGTCTAGGGGACTAAAGACAGCAAACCTCACTCAAGGAAAAAGATCTTGGGGTGAGTATAACACCGAACACATCTGAAGCGCACATCAATCAGATAACTGCTGCAGCATATGGGCGCCTAGCAAACCTCAGAACAGCATTCCGACACTTTAACAAGGAATCATTCACGACACTGTACACCGTGTACGTCAGGCCCATACTGGAGTATGCAGCACCTGTTTGGAACCCACACCTAGCCAAGCACGTCAAGAAATTAGAGAAAGTACAAAGATTTGCAACAAGACTACTCACACACACACACACACACACACACACACACACACACGCACACACACACACACACACACACACACACACACACACACACACACACACACACACACACACACACACACACACACACACACACACACACACACACACACACACACACACACACACACACACACACACACACACACACACACACACACACACACACACACACACACACACACACACACATACAGACACACACACACACACACACACACACACACACATACAGACACACACACACACACACACACGGAAGTCACACACACAGTAACCATGACTATGGTTTTTCTCAGCATAATTCCATTAATACTTATGTCCCTCAGGCAGAAAATTATCTTCCAAAATAGTGTGTGTACGCATGTGTACGTGTGTATGTACGCATGTGTACGTGTGTGTGTACAGTTGCTCGGTCTTACAAGCGGTAACATTACTGCCTCACATTGTTGAGTTGAGATTAAGACACATGTGCAACATCTGGGTATCTTTATTGTAGACGTTTCGCCATCCAGTGGCTTTATCAATACAAATTCCAGGACATAACTTGAAGACAGTAGAACTATGTACAGAAGATGAGGTAATCAGTCCCTCAACCTAGGAGTAGGTGCGAACAGCACCATAGTCGTGGAGATTCTGAAGCAGAAGAAAGAATCCTGGCGCTTATATAGTAACGTCAGGTGAAGCAGACGAGGGCATAGTCACTGGTAGGCGGGATTCCCCAGTGGAAGTAGGTCCTTCCCAAAGAGATGGGTTAGTTGTAGTAGTAGTTGTAGTAGTAGTTGTCGTAGTCGTGAAGGTTATGTACATGTCCTTTCTTCTGCTTCAGAATCTCCACGACTACGGTGCTGTTCGCACCTACTCCTAGGTTGAGGGACTGATTACCTCATCTTCTGTACATAGTTCTACTGTCTTCAAGTTATGTCCTGGAATTTGTATTGATAAAGCCACTGGATGGCGAAACGTCTACAATAAAGATACCCAGATGTTGCACATGTGTCTTAATCTCAACTTGTCGGTATTATATATCATTCGTACACAACTTGTTGAGTGTTAGAAGCTTATGGTAGACCTGTTTACTCTTTCTCTGTGTAGCTTATGGTAGACCTGTGTCTACCATAACAAAAACATATAGTGGGACCAAGTAAACCAAGTCCTAACCGATATAAGCTGGGAAGATATACTAAGCAACACAGACCCAAACTTATGCCTAGAACAGATTAACTCGGTGGCACTCGATGTATGCACAAGGCTTATTCTTCTAAGAAAAAGGAGGAGTAGATGTAAAATAGAAAGAGACAGGCGTTCCCTTTACAGGCGACGGAAAAGAATAACAGAGCGGCTAAAAGAGGTCAATATATCTGAAATGCGTAGGGAGACACTGGTCAGAGAAATAGCAGGCATCGAACTTAAGCTAAAAGAATCCTTTAGGAGTCAGGAATCGCGGGAAGAATTAAAAGCCATAAATGAAATCGAAAGAAACCCAAAGTATTTCTTCTCCTATGCCAAATCAAAGTCGAGAACAACGTCCAGTATTGGGCCCCTACTTAAACAAGATGGGTCCTACACAGATGACAGCAAGGAAATGAGTGAGCTACTCAAGTCCCAATATGACTCAGTTTTTAGCAAGCCGCTAACCAGACTGAGAGTCGAAGATCAAAATGAATTTTTTATGAGAGAGCCAGAAAATTTGGTTAACACAAGCCTATCCGATGTTATCCTGACGCCAAATGACTTCGAACAGGCGATAAATGACATGCCCATGCACTCTGCCCCAGGGCCAGACTCATGGAACTCCGTGTTCATCAAGAACTGCAAGAAGCCCCTATCACGAGCCTTTTCCATCCTATGGAGAGGGAGCATGGACACGGGGGTCGTCCCACAGTTACTAAAAACAACAGACATAGCCCCACTCCACAAAGGGGGCAGTAAAGCAACAACAAAGAACTACAGACCAATAGCACTAACATCCCATATCATAAAATCTTTGAAAGGGTCCTAAGAAGCAAGATCACCACCCATCTAGAAACCCATCAGTTACACAACCCAGGGCAACATGGGTTTAGAACAGGTCGCTCCTGTCTGTCTCAACTATTGGATCACTAAGACAAGGTCCTAAATACACTAGAAGACAAAAAGAATGCAGATGTAATATATACAGACTTTGCAAAAGCCTTCGACAAGTGTGACCATGGCGTTATAGCGCACAAAATGCGTGCTAAAGGAATAACAGGAAAAGTCGGTCGATGGATCTATAATTTCCTCACTAACAGAACACAGAGAGTAGTCGTCAACAGAGTAAAGTCCGAGGCGGCTACGGTAAAAAGCTCTGTTCCACAAGGCACAGTACTCGCTCCCAGTGTTTCACAAGGCACAGTACTCGCTCCCAGTGTTCCACAAGGCACAGTACTCGCTCCCATCTTGTTCCTCATCCTCGTATCCGACATAGACAAGGATGTCAGCCACAGCACCGTGTCTTCCTTTGCAGACGACACCCGAATCTGCATGACAGTGTCTTCCATTGCAGACACTGCAAGGCTCCAGGAGGACATCAACCAAATCTTTCAGTGGGCTGCAGAAAACAATATGAAGTTCAACGATGAGAAATTTCAATTACTCAGATATGGTAAACATGAGGAAATTAAATCTTCATCAGAGTACAAAACAAATTCTGGCTACAAAATAGAGCGAAACACCAACGTCAAAGACCTGGGAGTGATCATGTCGGAGGATCTCACCTTCAAGGACCATAACATTGTTTCAATCGCATCTGCTAGAAAAATGACAGGGTGGATAATGAGAACCTTCAAAACTAGGGATGCCAAGCCCATGATGACACTCTTCAGGTCACTTGTTCTATCTAGGCTGGAATATTGCTGCACACTAACAGCACCTTTCAAGGCAGGTGAAATTGCTGACCTAGAAAATGTACAGAGAACCTTCACGGCGCACATAACGGAGATAAAACACCTCAATTACTGGGAGCGCTTGAGGTTCCTGAACCTGTATTCCCTGGAACGCAGGCGGGAGAGATACATGATTATATACACCTGGAAAATCCTCGAGGGACTAGTACCGAACTTGTACACGAAAATCACTCACTACGAAAGCAAAAGACTTGGCAGACGATGCACCATCCCCCCAATGAAAAGCAGGGGTGTCACTAGCACGTTAAGAGACCATACAATAAGTGTCAGGGGCCCGAGACTGTTCAACTGCCTTCCAGCATACATAAGGGGGATTACCAACAGACCCCTGGCAGTCTTCAAGCTGGCACTGGACAAGCACCTAAAGTCGGTACCTGACCAGCCGGGCTGTGGCTCGTACGTTGGTTTGCGTGCAGCCAGCAGTAACAGCCTGGTTGATCAGGCTCTGATCCACCAGGAGGCCTGGTTACAGACCGGGCCGCGGGGGCGTTGACCCCCGGAACTCTCTCCAGGTAAACTCCAGGTCTCCCTCTGCGCAGCCTATGGTAGACCTGTCTACTCTCCCTCTGTGTAGCTTATGGTAGACCTGTCTACTCTTTCTCTGTGTAGCTTATGGTAGACCTGTGTCTACTCTCCCTCTGTGTAGCTTATGGTAGACCTGTGTCTACTCTCTCCCTCTGGGAAGTTTATGGTAGACCTGTGTCTACTCTCCCTCTGTGTAGCTTATGGTAGACCTGTGTCTACTCTCTCTCTGTGTAGCTTATGGTAGACCTGTGTCTACTCTCCCTCTGGGTAGAATATTCAGTGTAAGCCAGTATTACACTGTGTGTCTGGGCATCCCCCGTGCAAGATGCTATACTGTAGCTTAGCAACACTGTTTAGAAGAAAGTCTGAAGACAATGTTGACCTGATCTTGGAGGACTCCGAGCTAGACCTAGACAATTTACGAGGAAAACTGGCCAAGGCCTCGTAAATCCAGAGACGAGTTCCAGACCAAACCTTACTATTCCAGGGTCGCAGCACTGCCAGACGTGTATGTTTCCATGCCCGAGGGACCGAACTGGGAGATTATTTTACCAGCAGAGTGGCTAGTTTATTATGCACCTCATATCCATCCTGTGGATGGTAGAGGAAGTGCATATGGATACACAATAGGCCTAGGAACTAGGCCCCAAAACAAGACAAAAGTAACGCTTCTGTAGCATCCACTTTTAAAGTCGCCATTAGTGAATCCAACTCCGATCTCCAGGTTATATATGTCTTTAAGCGTAACTCATTATTTAGTCTGGTACTGGTAGAGTGGACGGAAGTGTTAAAACAAGATAGACTGACAGTACCAAAGAAATTCACAACTTGAGTCCTCAAAATAACTCACTTTATCCTTAGAGGGACATTTGGGTGTCACTAAAATTCTTTACACAATACTCCAACATATTTATTGGTCAGGTATAATGCAAGATTTGTGGAATTACATCCAATCCCGTTGTGAGTCTCAACAAGTGTGCCACCCCTAATACTACATTAATCCCGCACCACTTCATCCCATACTCTCTGATGGACAACTATTTGTGGAGGTAAACAAGGACAGTGTGGGACCCTGACTGCAGGCCAGCACAGGTAACCAGTATCTGGTTACCATTCTTGACAAAACTACAAGGTATCCTGAGCCAGTACTTACATGAAATATTGACACTGAAGGCATTTAAAGCTCTCATTAAGTTGATTCCCCAATTTGGCATTCCTTGATATATTCAAAGTGAGAAGCTCTAACTAGGCCAGGAATTAATAACAGACTGTCCTAAGTCGATCATCCTCAGTAATAAGGCGCCTTGGAAAGTCTTCACCAAACATTAAAAATTATGATAGGTTCGTATTGCTTGCATTTTCCTACAGACTGGGATGAATGGCTTCCTGTGTTGTTGTTTGCAGTGCGAGAAACTGTACAGGAATTATCTGGGTACACTCCTTCTCAGCTGATTTTTAGGTGTAGTGTGAGAAGTCCACTAAACTTGCTCAAGGAAGGATGCTGGCGAGAAGACGCCTGCAAGACGTCCTACATGGCACGTCAGCTGGCTGAGGTCAACCTGACGCCTGCAAGACGTCCTACGTCGCACATCAGCTGGCTAAGGTCAACATGACGACTGCAAGACGTTCTACGTGGCACGTCAGCTGGCTAAGGTCAACCTGACGCCTGCAAGACGTCCTACGTGGCACGTCAGCTGGCTGAGGTCAACCTGACGCCTGCAAGACGACCTACGTGGCACGTGAGCTAGCTAAAGTCAACATGACGCCTGCGAGACGACCTACGTGCCACGTCAGCTGGCTAAGGTCAACCTGACGCCTGCAAGACGACCTACGTGCCACGTCAGCTGGCTAAGGTCAACATGACGCCTGCAAGACGACCTACGTGGCACGTCAGCTGGCTAAGGTCAACCTGACGCCTGCAAGACGTCCTACGTGGCACGTCAGCTGGCTAAGGTCAACATGACGCCTGCAAGACGACCTACGTGGCACGTCAGCTGGCTAAGGTCAACATGACGTCTGCAAGACGACCTACGTGGCACGTCAGCTGGCTAAGGTCAACATGACGCCTGCAAGACGACCTACGTGGCACGTCAGCTGGCTAAGGTCAACATGACGCCTGCAAGACGTCCTACGTGGCACGTCAGCTGGCTAAGGTCAACCTGACGCCTGCAAGACGACTTACGTGGCACGTCAGCTGGCTAAGGTCAACATGACGCCTGCAAGACGACCTACGTGGCACGTCAGCTGGCTAAGGTCAACATGACGCCTGCAAGACGTCCTACGTGGCACGTCAGCTGGCTAAGGTCAACCTGACGCCTGCAAGACGACCTACGTGGCACGTCAGCTGGCTAACGTCAACATGACGCCTGCAAGACGACCTACGTGGCGCGTCAGCTGGCTAAGGTCAACCTGACGCCTGCAAGACGACTTACGTGGCACGTCAGCTGGCTAAGGTCAACATGACGCCTGCAAGACGACCTACGTGGCACGTCAGCTGGCTAAGGTCAACATGACGCCTGCAAGACGACCTACGTGGCACGTCAGCTGGCTAAGGTCAACCTGACGCCTGCAAGACGTCCTACGTGGCACGTCAGCTGGCTAAGGTCAACCTGACGCCTGCAAGACGACCTACGTGGCACGTCAGCTGGCTAAGGTCAACATGACGCCTGCAAGACGACCTACGTGGCACGTCAGCTGGCTAAGGTCAACCTGACGCCTGCAAGACGACCTACGTGGCACGTCAGCTGGCTAAGGTCAACCTGACGCCTGCAAGACGACCTACGTGGCACGTCAGCTGGCTAAGGTCAACATGACGCCTGCAAGACGACCTACGTGGCGCGTCAGCTGGCTAAGGTCAACCTGACGCCTGCAAGACGACCTACGTGGCACGTCAGCTGGCTAAGGTCAACCTGACGCCTGCAAGACGACCTACGTGGCACGTCAGCTGGCTAAGGTCAACATGACGCCTGCAAGACGTCCTACGTGGCGCGTCAGCTGGCTAAGGTCAACATGACGCCTGCAAGACGACCTACGTGGCGCGTCAGCTGGCTAAGGTCAACCTGACGCCTGCAAGACGACCTACGTGGCACGTCAGCTGGCTAAGGTCAACCTGACGCCTGCAAGACGACCTACGTGGCACGTCAGCTGGCTAAGGTCAACATGACGCCTGCAAGACGTCCTACGTGGCGCGTCAGCTGGCTAAGGTCAACCTGACGCCTGCAAGACGACGTACGTGGCACGTCAGCTGGCTAAGGTCAACATAAAATCCACTCAACACATGACACTGTTATGACCAAACTTCTAAGTGTCACTCCTTCAACCCAGGTGACCAGGCACAGAAACCTGTGACCAGGCACAGAAACCTGTGACCAGGCATAGAAACCTGTGACCAGGCATAGAAACCTGTGACCAGGCATAGAAACCTGCGACCAGGCATAGAAACCTGCGACCAGGCATAGAAACCTGTGACCCACACAAGTCGCCTAACTCCCAACTACCTACTTAATGCTAGGTACCTCAAGTCTGGTCACCCAGAGTTCTCACTGTGTCTCGTCTACAAAACTTACTATGTACATAGCGTACATATACTTATTGGCTGTAAGTATTTACTGCTGACTTTTGCTCGTTCCTCAGTCCTAACTTGGGTAATCTTGTTCTGAACAGGTGTACAGTGCCACAAGACTACACCTGTGCCACACCAGTGCCACCATTACCAGTCCTACCTTGGGTAATCTTCCTGTGAACAGGTGTACAGTGCCACAAGACTACACCTATGCCACACCAGTGCCACCATTACCAGTCCTACCTTGGGTAATCTTGTTGTGAACAGGTGTACAGTGCCACAAGACTACACCTGTGCCACACCAGTGCCACCATTACCAGTCCTACCTTGGGTAATCTTGCTGTGACTAGGTGTACAGTGCCACAGGACTACACCTGTGCCACACCAGTGCCACCACTAAAAGTCCTACCTTCGGTAATCTTGCTATGAGCAGGTGTACAGTGCCACCCTACCTGCACCACCACCACTACCAGTACCACCACCACTACCTGCACCACCACCACTACCAGTACCACCACCACTACCAGTACCACCACCACTACCTGCACCACCACCACTACCAGTACCACCACCACTACCAGTACCACCACCACTACCTGCACCACCACCACTACCAGTACCACCACCACTACCAGTACCACCACCACTACCTGCACCACCACCACTACCAGTACCACCACCACTACCAGTACCACCACCACTACCTGCACCACCACCACTACCAGTACCACCACCACTACCAGTACCACCACCACTACCATCACCACCAAAACTTCCCACTCCGTCAAAAGGTTGTCGGCCTCATTATAGTGAGGGAGGGTGTGAGGGAGGGTGTGAGGGAGGATGTGAAGGAGGGTGTGAGGGAGGGTGTGAGGGAGGGTGTGATGGAAGTGTGAGAGGGTGTGAGGGGAGGGTGTGAGGGAGGGTGTGATGGAGGGTGTGAGGGAGGATGTGAGAGAGGATGTGAGGGAGGGTGTGACGGAGAGTGTGAGGGAGGGTGTGAGGGAGGATGTGAGGGAGGATGTGAAGGAGGGTGTGAGGGAGAGTGTGAGGGAGGATGTGAGGGAGGATGTGAAGGAGGGTGTGAGGGAGGGTGTGAGGGAGGGTGTGATGGAAGTGTGAGAGGGTGTGAGGGGAGGGTGTGAGGGAGGGTGTGATGGAGGGTGTGAGGGAGGATGTGAGAGAGGATGTGAGGGAGGGTGTGACGGAGAGTGTGAGGGAGGGTGTGAGGGAGGGTGTGAGGGAGGGTGTGAGAGAGGGTGTGAGGGAGGGTGTGAGAGAGGGTGTGAGGGAGAGTGTGAGGGGTGTGAGAGAGTGTGTGAGGGAGTGTGTGAGGGAGAGTGTGAGGGAGTGTGTGAGGGAGTGTGTGAGGGAGTGTGTGAGGGAGAGTGTGAGGGAGTGTGTGAGGGAGTGTGTGAGGGAGTGTGTGAGGGAGTGTGTGAGGGAGAGTGTGAGGGAGTGTGTGAGGGAGTGTGTGAGGGAGTGTGTGAGGGAGTGTGTGAGGGAGAGTGTGAGGGAGTGTGTGAGGGAGAGTGTGAGGGAGTGTGTGAGGGAGTGTGTGAGGGAGTGTGTGAGGGAGTGTGTGAGGGAGTGTGTGAGGGAGTGTGTGAAAGAGTGTGTGAGGGAGTGTGTGAGGGAGTGTGTGAGGGAGTGTGTGAGGGAGTGTGTGAGGGAGTGTGTGAGGGAGAGTGTGAGTGAGTGTGTGAGGGAGTGTGTGAAAGAGTGTGTGAGGGAGTGTGTGAGGAAGTGTGTGAGGGAGTGTGTGAAAGAGTGTGTGAGGGAGTGTGTGAGGGAGTGTGTGAGGGAGTGTGTGAGGGAGTGTGTGAGGGAGTGTGTGAGGGAGAGCGTGAGGGAGGGTGTGAGGTAAGTTGTGAGGGAGAGTGTGAGGGAGAGTGTGAGGGAGAGTGTGAGGGGACTGTGCGAGGGACTGTGTGAGGGAGTGTGTGAGTGAGTGTGTGAGGGAGTGGGTGAGGGAGTGTGTGAGGGAGTTGGTGAGGGAAATGCTGTGAGGGAGAGTGTGAGGGAGAGTGTGAAGGGAGTGTGAGGGAGAGTGTGAGGGAGTGCTGTGAGGGAGAGGTGAGGGAGTGGTGTGAGGGAGAGTGTGAGGGAGAGTGTGAGGGAGTGTGAGGGTGAGGGAGAGAGTGTGAGGGAGAGTGTGAGGGAGAGTGTGAGAGGAAGTGGGTGAGTGGAGGGTAGTGTGAGGGAGAGTGTGAGGGAGAGTGTGAGGGAGATTAGAGTGTGAGGGAGTGTGTGAGGGGGTGTGTGAGGGAGTGTGTGAGTGTGTGATGGAGTGTGTGAGGGAGTGAGTGAGGGAGTTGGTGAGGGAATGGATGATAGAGTGGGAGGGAGTGGGTGAGGGAGAGGGTGAGGGAGTGGGTGAGGGAGTGGGTGAGGGAGTGGGTGAGGGAGTGGGTGAAGGAGTGGGTGAGGAAGTGCATGAGGGAGTGGGTGAGGGAGTGTGTGAGGGAGTGGGTGAAAGAGTGGGTGAGGAAGTTGGTGAAGGAGTGGCTGAGGGAGTGGCTGAGGGAGTGGGTGAGGGAGAGTTGTGAGGGAGAGTGTGAGGGAGTGTGTGAGGGAGTGGTGTGAGGGAGAGTGTGAGGGAGAGTGTGAGGGACGTATTGTGTGAGGGAGTGGATGTGGGAGGGAGAGGTTGTGGGTGAGAGTGTGAGGGAGTGTGTGAGGGAGTGTGAGGGGAGTGTGAGGGAGAGTGTGAGGGAGGTGTGAGAGAGTGGGTGAGGGAGTTGGTGAGGGAGTTGGTGATGGAGTGGTTGAGGGAGTGTGTGAAAGAGTGTGTGAGGGAGTGTGTGAGGGAGTGTGTGAGTGAGTGTGTGAGGGAGTGTGTGAGGGAGTGTGTGATGGAGAGTGTGAGTGAGTGTGTGAGGGAGTGTGTGAAAGAGTGTGTGAGGGAGTGTGTGAGGGAGTGTGTGAGGGAGTGTGTGAGGGAGTGTGTGAGGGAGTGTGTGAGGGAGTGTGTGAGGGAGTGTGTGAGGGAGTGTGTGAGGGACTGTGTGAGGGAGTGTGTGAGGGAGAGTGTGAGGGAGAGTGTGAGGGAGAGTGTGAGGGAGAGTGTGAGGGAGTGTGTGAGGGAGAGTGTGAGGGAGAGTGTGAGGGAGAGTGTGAGGGAGTGTGTGAGGGAGTGTGTGAGGGAGAGTGTGAGGGAGAGTGTGAGGGAGAGTGTGAGGGAGAGTGTGAGGGAGAGTGTGAGGGAGAGTGTGAGGGAGAGTGTGAGGGAGTGTGTGAGGGAGAGTGTGAGGGAGTGTGTGAGGGAGAGTGTGAGGGAGAGTGTGAGGGAGAGTGTGAGGGAGTGTGAGGGAGAGTGTGAGGGAGAGTGTGAGGGAGAGTGTGAGGGAGAGTGTGAGGGAGAGTGTGAGGGAGAGTGTGAGGGAGAGTGTGAGGGAGAGTGTGAGGGAGAGTGTGAGGGAGAGTGTGAGGGAGAGTGTGAGGGAGAGTGTGAGGGAGAGTGTGAGGGAGAGTGTGAGTGTGAGGGAGAGTGTGAGGGAGAGTGTGAGGGAGAGTGTGAGGGAGAGTGTGAGGGAGAGTGTGAGGGAGAGTGTGAGGGAGAGTGTGAGGGAGTGTGTGAGGGAGAGTGTGAGGGAGAGTGTGAGGGAGAGTGTGAGGGAGAGTGTGAGGGAGAGTGTGAGGGAGAGTGTGAGGGAGAGTGTGAGGGAGAGTGTGAGGGAGAGTGTGAGGGAGAGTGTGAGGGAGAGTGTGAGGGAGAGTGTGAGGGAGAGTGTGAGGGAGAGTGTGAGGGATAGTGTGAGGGAGAGTGTGAGGGAGAGTGTGAGGGAGAGTGTGAGGGATCGTGTGAGGGAGAGTGTGAGGGAGAGTGTGAGGGAGAGTGTGAGGGAGAGTGTGAGGGAGAGTGTGCGGGAGAGTGAGAGCGAGAGAGAGAGGGAGAGTGTGAGTGGAGAGTGTTAGGGAGAGTGTGAGGGAGAGTGTGAGGGAGAGTGTGAGGGAGAGTGTGAGGGAGGGTGTGAGGTAGTGTGAGGGAGAGTGTGGCAGAGTGTGAGGGAGAGTGTGAGGGAGAGGGAGAGTGTGAGAGGAGTGTGTGAGGTAGAGTGTGAGGGAGAGAGTGTGAGGGAGAGTGTGAGGGAGAGAGTGTGAGGGAGAGTGTGAGGGAGAGTGTGAGGGAGAGTGTGAGGGAGAGCATGAGAGTGTGAGGAAGAGTGTGAGGGAGAGTGTGAGGGAGAGTGTGAGGGAGAGTGTGAGGGAGAGTGTGAGGGAGAGTGTGAGGGAGAGTGTGAGGGAGAGTGTGAGGGAGAGTGTGAGGGAGAGTGTGAGGGAGAGTGTGAGGGAGAGTGTGAGGGAGTGTGTGGCAGAGTGTGAGGGAGAGTGTGAGGGAGAGTGTGAGGGAGAGTGTGAGGGAGAGTGTGAGGGAGAGTGTGAGGGAGAGTGTGAGGGAGAGTGTGAGGGAGTGTGAGGGAGAGTGTGAGGGAGAGTGTGAGGGAGAGTGTGAGGGAGAGTGTGAGGGAGAGTGTGAGGGAGAGTGTGAGGGAGAGTGTGAGGGAGAGTGTGAGGGAGAGTGTGAGGGAGAGTGTGAGGGAGAGTGTGAGGGAGAGTGTGAGGGAGAGTGTGAGGGAGAGTGTGAGGGAGAGTGTGAGGGAGAGTGTGAGGGAGAGTGTGAGGGAGAGTGTGAGTGAGAGTGTGAGGGAGGGTGTGAGGTAGTGTGAGGGAGTGTGAGGGAGAGTGTGAGGGAGAGTGTTAGGGAGAGTGTGAGGGAGAGTGTGAGGGAGAGTGTGAGGGAGAGTGTGAGGGAGAGTGTGAGGGAGAGTGTGAGGAGAGTGTGAGTGGAGGGAGAGTGTGAGGGAGAGTGTGGGGAGAGTGTGAGGGATAGTGTGAGGGAGAGTGTGAGGGAGAGTGTGAGGGAGAGTGTGAGGGATAGTGTGAGGGTGGGTGAGGGGAGGGAGAGTGTGAGGGAGAGTGTGAGGGAGAGTGTGAGGGAGAGTGTGAGGGAGAGTGTGAGGGAGTGTGAGGGAGAGTGTGAGGGAGAGTGTGAGGGAGAGTGTGAGGGAGAGTGTGAGGGAGAGTGTGAGGGAGAGTGTGAGGGAGAGTGTGAGGGAGAGTGTGAGGGAGAGTGTGAGGGAGAGTGTGAGGGAGAGTGTGAGGGAGTGTGAGGGAGAGTGTGAGGGAGAGTGTGAGGGAGAGTGTGAGGGAGAGTGTGAGGGAGAGTGTGAGGGAGAGTGTGAGGGAGAGTGTGAGGGAGAGTGTGAGGGAGGGTGTGAGGGAGAGTGTGAGGGAGAGTGTGAGGGAGAGTGTGAGGGAGGGTGTGAGGGAGAGTGTGAGGGAGAGTGTGAGGGAGAGTGTGAGGGAGAGTGTGAGGGAGAGTGTGAGGGAGAGTGTGAGAGTGTGAGGTAGAGTGTGAGGGAGAGTGTGAGGGAGAGTGTGAGGGAGAGTGTGAGGGAGAGTGTGAGGGAGGGTGTGAGTGGAGAGTGTGAGGGAGAGTGTGAGGGAGAGTGTGAGAGTGTGAGGGAGAGTGTGAGGGAGAGTGTGAGGGAGAGTGTGAGAGTGTGAGGGAGAGTGTGAGGGAGAGTGTGAGGGAGAGTGTGAGGGAGAGTGTGAGGGAGTAACAATATAGATGGAGCCCCAACAATGACCTCTGACCTCCCACCTTCCTGACACCACCATCAATGTTACTTAACATCTTATTAATGACAATAATAATTATTATTATTATTATTGTTAATATCATTAATATTAACATGACTGTTGATACACTGTTGATACACTGTTGATACACTGTTGATACACTGTTGGTACACTGTTGATACACTGTTGGTACACTGTTGATACACTGTTGGTACACTGTTGATACACTGTTGATACACTGTTGATACACTGTTGATACACTGTTGGTACACTGTTGATACACTGTTGGTACACTGTTGATACACTGTTGATACACTGTTGATACACTGTTGGTACACTGTTGATACACTGTTGGTACACTGTTGATACACTGTTGGTACACTGTTGGTACACTGTTGGTACACTGTTGATACACTGTTGGTACACTGTTGGTACACTGTTGGTACACTGTTGGTACACTGTTGATACACTGTTGGTACACTGTTGATACACTGTTGGTACACTGTTGGTACACTGTTGGTACACTGTTGATACACTGTTGGTACACTGTTGGTACACTGTTGATACACTGTTGGTACACTGTTGGTACACTGTTGGTACACTGTTGGTACACTGTTGGTACACTGTTGATACACTGTTGATACACTGTTGATACACTGTTGATACACTGTTGGTACACTGTTGATACACTGTTGATACACTGTTGGTACACTGTTGATACACTGTTGATACACTGTTGATACACTGTTGGTACACTGTTGATACACTGTTGGTACACTGTTGGTACACTGTTGATACACTGTTGATACACTGTTGATACACTGTTGATACACTGTTGATACACTGTTGATACACTGTTGATACACTGTTGATACACTGTTGGTACACTGTTGATACACTGTTGATACACTGTTGACACACTGTTGATACACTGTTGGTACACTGTTGATACACTGTTGATACACTGTTAATACACTGTTGATACACTGTTGATACACTGTTGGTAAACTGTTGATACAATGTTGATACACTGTTGATACACTGTTGGTACACTGTTGATACACTGTTGGTACACTGTTGACACAATGTTGATACACTGTTGATACACTGTTGATACACTGTTGTACACTGTTGGTACACTGTTGATACACTGTTGATACACTGTTGGTACACTGTTGGTACACTGTTGATACACTGTTGATACACTGTTGATACACTGTTGGTACACTGTTGATACACTGTTGATACACTGTTGATACACTGTTGATACACTGTTGATACACTGTTGGTACACTGTTGATACACTGTTGATACACTGTTGATACACTGTTGATACACTGTTGGTACACTGTTGATACACTGTTGATACACTGTTGATACAATGTTGATACACTGTTGATACACTGTTGATACACTGTTGGTACACTGTTGATACACTGTTCATACACTGTTGATACACTGTTGGTACACTGTTGGTACACTGTTGGTACACTGTTGGTACACTGTTGATACACTGTTGATACACTGTTGATACACTGTTGGTACACTGTTGATACACTGTTGATACACTGTTGATACACTGTTGGTACACTGTTGATGCACTGTTGATACACTGTTGATACACTGTTGGTACAATGTTGGTACAATGTTGGTACACTGTTGATACACTGTTGATACACTGTTGATACACTGTTGATACACTGTTGGTACACTGTTGGTATACTGTTGATACACTGTTGGTACACTGTTGGTACACTGTTGATACACTGTTGATACACTGTTGATACACTGTTGGTACACTGTTGGTATACTGTTGATACACTGTTGATACACTGTTGGTACACTGTTGGTACACTGTTGATACACTGTTGGTACACTGTTGATTTACTGTTGGTACACTGTTGATACACTGTTGGTACACTGTTGATACACTGTTGGTACACTGTTGGTACACTGTTGATACACTGTTGATACACTGTTGATACACTGTTGATACACTGTTGGTACACTGTTGATACACTGTTGATACACTGTTGGTACACTGTTGATACACTGTTGATACACTGTTGATACACTGTTGGTACACTGTTGGTACACTGTTGATACACTGTTGGTACACTGTTGGTACACTGTTGATACACTGTTGATACACTGTTGATACACTGTTGGTACACTGTTGGTACACTGTTGATACACTGTTGGTACACTGTTGATACACTGTTGATACACTGTTGATACACTGTTGGTACACTGTTGATACACTGTTGATACACTGTTGGTACACTGTTGATACACTGTTGATACACTGTTGATACACTGTTGATACTCTGTTGGTACACTGTTGATACACTGTTGGTACACTGTTGGTACACTGTTGATACACTGTTGATGCACTGTTGATACACTGTTGATACACTGTTGATACACTGTTGGTACACTGTTGATACACTGTTGGTACACTGTTGATACACTGTTGGTACACTGTTGATACACTGTTGGTACACTGTTGATACACTGTTGGTACACTGTTGATACACTGTTGATACACTGTTGGTACACTGTTGATACACTGTTGATACACTGTTGGTACACTGTTGGTACACTGTTGGTACACTGTTGATGCACTGTTGATACACTGTTGATACACTGTTGATACACTGTTGGTACACTGTTGATACACTGTTGATACACTGTTGATACACTGTTGGTACACTGTTGATACACTGTTGATACACTGTTGATACACTGTTGGTACACTGTTGATACACTGTTGATACACTGTTGATACACTGTTGATACACTGTTGATACACTGTTGATACACTGTTGGTACACTGTTGATACACTGTTGATACACTGTTGGTACACTGTTGGTACACTGTTGATACACTGTTGGTACACTGTTGGTACACTGTTGGTACACTGTTGGTACACTGTTGATACACTGTTGGTACACTGTTGATACACTGTTGGTACACTGTTGGTACACTGTTGATACACTGTTGGTACACTGTTGATACACTGTTGATACACTGTTGGTACACTGTTGATACACTGTTGGTACACTGTTGATACACTGTTGGTACACTGTTGATACACTGTTGGTACACTGTTGATACACTGTTGGTACACTGTTGATACACTGTTGGTACACTGTTGATACACTGTTGGTACAGTACTTCAGTTACGTGGTAAAATCTTCAACATATTCTGACCTCTCACTTCCTCGCCTCAAACCTCCCTCCCCCCCCACACCCCCACCCTCACCTCACCCCTCACCCCCACCCTCACCTCCCTCCCTCACCCCCACCCTCACCTCCCTCCCTCACCCCGCACCCTCACCTCCCTCCCTCACCCCGCACCCTCACCTCCCTCCCTCACCTCCCCCCTCACCCCCCACCCTCACCCTCACCCTCACCTCCCCCCTCACCCCCGACCCTCACCTCCCTCCCTCACCCCCACCCTCACCCCCCCCTCCCCCCTCACCTCCCCCCCTCACTAACAACCTGCCTGGTGGCCACAACCAGGTCAACTGTCGTAACCTCTTATTGTTGTTGTTGTTGCTGCTTGTTAGTGCTGGTAGTTATGTCAGCCCTGCTTGTTAGTGCTGGTAGTTATGTCAACCCTGCTTGTTAGTGCTGGTAGTTATGTCAACCCTGCTTGTTAGTGCTGGTAGTTATGTCAACCCTGCTTGTTAGTGCTGGTAGTTATGTCAGCCCTGCTTGTTAGTGCTAGTAGTTATGTCAACCCTGCTTGTTAGTGCTGGTAGTTATGTCAACCCTGCTTGTTAGTGCTAGTAGTTATGTCAACCCTGCTTGTTAGTGCTGGTAGTTATGTCAGCCCTGCTTGTTAGTGCTGGTAGTTATGTCAACCCTGCTTGTTAGTGCTGGTAGTTATGTCAACCCTGCTTGTTAGTGCTGGTAGTTATGTCAACCCTGCTTGTTAGTGCTAGTAGTTATGTCAACCCTGCTTGTTAGTGCTGGTAGTTATGTCAGCCCTGCTTGTTAGTGCTGGTAGTTATGTCAGCCCTGCTTGTTAGTGCTAGTAGTTATGTCAACCCTGCTTGTTAGTGCTGGTAGTTATGTCAACCCTGCTTGTTAGTGCTAGTAGTTATGTCAACCCTGCTTGTTAGTGCTGGTAGTTATGTCAGCCCTGCTTGTTAGTGCTGGTAGTTATGTCAGCCCTGCTTGTTAGTGCTGGTAGTTATGTCAACCCTGCTTGTTAGTGCTAGTAGTTATGTCAACCCTGCTTGTTAGTGCTAGTAGTTATGTCAACCCTGCTTGTTAGTGCTGGTAGTTATGTCAGCCCTGCTTGTTAGTGCTGGTAGTTATGTCAACCCTGCTTGTTAGTGCTAGTAGTTATGTCAACCCTGCTTGTTAGTGCTGGTAGTTATGTCAACCCTGCTTGTTAGTGCTGGTAGTTATGTCAACCCTGCTTGTTAGTGCTGGTAGTTATGTCAACCCTGCTTGTTAGTGCTGGTAGTTATGTCAACCCTGCCTGGTAGTGCTGGTAGTTATGTCAACCCTGCTTGTTAGTGCTGGTAGTTATGTCAACCCTGCCTGGTAGTGCTGGTAGTTATGTCAACCCTGCTTGTTAGTGCTGGTAGTTATGTCAGCCCTGCCTGTTAGTGCTGGTAGTTATGTCAACCCTGCTTGTTAGTGCTAGTAGTTATGTCAACCCTGCTTGTTAGTGCTGGTAGTTATGTCAACCCTGCTTGTTAGTGCTGGTAGTTATGTCAACCCTGCTTGTTAGTGCTGGTAGTTATGTCAACCCTGCTTGTTAGTGCTGGTAGTTATGTCAGCCCTGCTTGTTAGTGCTGGTAGTTATGTCAACCCTGCTTGTTAGTGCTGGTAGTTATGTCAGCCCTGCTTGTTAGTGCTGGTAGTTATGTCAACCCTGCTTGTTAGTGCTGGTAGTTATGTCAGCCCTGCTTGTTAGTGCTGGTAGTTATGTCAACCCTGCTTGTTAGTGCTGGTAGTTATGTCAGCCCTGCTTGTTAGTGCTGGTAGTTATGTCAACCCTGTTTGTTAGTGCTGGTAGTTATGTCAGCCCTGCTTGTTAGTGCTGGTAGTTATGTCAACCCTGCTTGTTAGTGCTGGTAGTTATGTCAGCCCTGCTTGTTAGTGCTGGTAGTTATGTCAACCCTGCTTGTTAGTGCTGGTAGTTATGTCAGCCCTGCTTGTTAGTGCTGGTAGTTATGTCAGCCCTGCCTGTTAGTGCTGGTAGTTATGTCAGCCCTGCTTGTTAGTGCTGGTAGTTATGTCAGCCCTGCTTGTTAGTGCTGGTAGTTATGTCAACCTTGCTTGTTAGTGCTGGTAGTTATGTCAACCCTGCTTGTTAGTGCTGGTAGTTATGTCAGCCCTGCTTGTTAGTGCTGGTAGTTATGTCAGCCCTGCTTGTTAGTGCTGGTAGTTATGTCAGCCGTGCTTGTTAGTGCTGGTAGTTATGTCAACCCTGCTTGTTAGTGCTGGTAGTTATGTCAGCCCTGCTTGTTAGTGCTGGTAGTTATGTCAGCCCTGCTTGTTAGTGCTGGTAGTTATGTCAGCCCTGCTTGTTAGTGCTGGTAGTTATGTCAACCCTGCTTGTTAGTGCTGGTAGTTATGTCAACCCTGCTTGTTAGTGCTGGTAGTTATGTCAGCCCTGCTTGTTAGTGCTGGTAGTTATGTCAGCCCTGCTTGTTAGTGCTGGTAGTTATGTCAGCCCTGCTTGTTAGTGCTGGTAGTTATGTCAACCCTGCTTGTTAGTGCTGGTAGTTATGTCAACCCTGCTTGTTAGTGCTGGTAGTTATGTCAGCCCTGCTTGTTAGTGCTGGTAGTTATGTCAACCTTGCTTGTTAGTGCTGGTAGTTATGTCAACCCTGCTTGTTAGTGCTGGTAGTTATGTCAGCCCTGCTTGTTAGTGCTGGTAGTTATGTCAGCCCTGCTTGTTAGTGCTGGTAGTTATGTCAGCCGTGCTTGTTAGTGCTGGTAGTTATGTCAACCCTGCTTGTTAGTGCTGGTAGTTATGTCAGCCCTGCTTGTTAGTGCTGGTAGTTATGTCAGCCCTGCTTGTTAGTGCTGGTAGTTATGTCAGCCCTGCTTGTTAGTGCTGGTAGTTATGTCAACCCTGCTTGTTAGTGCTGGTAGTTATGTCAACCCTGCTTGTTAGTGCTGGTAGTTATGTCAGCCCTGCTTGTTAGTGCTGGTAGTTATGTCAGCCCTGCTTGTTAGTGCTGGTAGTTATGTCAGCCCTGCTTGTTAGTGCTGGTAGTTATGTCAACCCTGCTTGTTAGTGCTGGTAGTTATGTCAACCCTGCTTGTTAGTGCTGGTAGTTATGTCAGCCCTGCTTGTTAGTGCTGGTAGTTATGTCAACCCTGCTTGTTAGTGCTGGTAGTTATGTCAACCCTGCTTGTTAGTGCTGGTAGTTATGTCAACCCTGCCTGTTAGTGCTGGTAGTTATGTCAACCCTGCTTATTAGTGCTGGTAGTTATGTCAACCCTGCCTGGTAGTGCTGGTAGTTATGTCAACCCTACTTATTAGTGCTGGTAGTTATGTCAGCCCTGCTTGTTAGTGCTGGTAGTTATGTCAGCCCTGCTTGTTAGTGCTGGTAGTTATGTCAACCCTGCTTGTTAGTGCTGGTAGTTATGTCAACCCTGCTTGTTAGTGCTGGTAGTTATGTCAGCCCTGCTTGTTAGTGCTGGTAGTTATGTCAGCCCTGCTTGTTAGTGCTGGTAGTTATGTCAGCCCTGCTTGTTAGTGCTGGTAGTTATGTCAACCCTGCTTGTTAGTGCTGGTAGTTATGTCAGCCCTGCTTGTTAGTGCTGGTAATTATGTCAGCCCTGCTTGTTAGTGCTGGTAGTTATGTCAGCCCTGCTTGTTAGTGCTGGTAGTTATGTCAACCTTGCTTGTTAGTGCTGGTAGTTATGTCAACCCTGCTTGTTAGTGCTGGTAGTTATGTCAGCCCTGCTTGTTAGTGCTGGTAGTTATGTCAGCCCTGCTTGTTAGTGCTGGTAGTTATGTCAGCCCTGCTTGTTAGTGCTGGTAGTTATGTCAACCCTGCTTGTTAGTGCTGGTAGTTATGTCAGCCCTGCTTGTTAGTGCTGGTAGTTATGTCAGCCCTGCTTGTTAGTGCTGGTAGTTATGTCAGCCCTGCTTGTTAGTGCTGGTAGTTATGTCAACCCTGCTTGTTAGTGCTGGTAGTTATGTCAACCCTGCTTGTTAGTGCTGGTAGTTATGTCAGCCCTGCTTGTTAGTGCTGGTAGTTATGTCAGCCCTGCTTGTTAGTGCTGGTAGTTATGTCAGCCCTGCTTGTTAGTGCTGGTAGTTATGTCAACCCTGCTTGTTAGTGCTGGTAGTTATGTCAACCCTGCTTGTTAGTGCTGGTAGTTATGTCAGCCCTGCTTGTTAGTGCTGGTAGTTATGTCAACCCTGCTTGTTAGTGCTGGTAGTTATGTCAACCCTGCTTGTTAGTGCTGGTAGTTATGTCAACCCTGCTTGTTAGTGCTGGTAGTTATGTCAACCCTGCTTGTTAGTGCTGGTAGTTATGTCAACCCTGCTTGTTAGCGCTGGTAGTTATGTCAGCCCTGCTTGTTAGTGCTGGTAGTTATGTCAGCCCTGCCTGCTAGTGCTGGTAGTTATGTCACCCCTGCTTGTTAGTGCTGGTAGTTATGTCAACCCTGCTTATTAGTGCTGGTAGTTATGTCAACCCTGCTTGTTAGTGCTGGTAGTTATGTCAACCCTGCTTGTTAGTGCTGGTAGTTATGTCAACCCTGCTTGTTAGTGCTGGTAGTTATGTCAACCCTGCTTGTTAGTGCTGGTAGTTATGTCAACCCTGCTTGTTAGCGCTGGTAGTTATGTCAGCCCTGCTTGTTAGTGCTGGTAGTTATGTCAGCCCTGCCTGCTAGTGCTGGTAGTTATGTCACCCCTGCTTGTTAGTGCTGGTAGTTATGTCAACCCTGCTTATTAGTGCTGGTAGTTATGTCAACCCTGCCTGTTAGTGCTGGTAGTTATGTCAACCCTGCCTGTTAGTTCTGGTAGTTATGTCACCCCTGCTTGTTAGTGCTGGTAGTTATGTCAACCCTGCCTGTTAGTGCTGGTAGTTATGTCAACCCTGCTTATTAGTGCTGGTAGTTATGTCAACCCTGCCTGTTAGTGCTGGTAGTTATGTCAACCCTGCTTATTAGTGCTGGTAGTTATGTCAACCCTGCCTGTTAGTGCTGGTAGTTATGTCACCCCTGCTTGTTAGTGCTGGTAGTTATGTCAACCCTGCTTGTTAGTGCTGGTAGTTATATCAACCCTGCTTGTTAGTGCTGGTAGTTATGTCAACCCTGCTTGTTAGCGCTGGTAGTTATGTCAGCCCTGCTTGTTAGTGCTGGTAGTTATGTCAGCCCTGCCTGTTAGTGCTGGTAGTTATGTCACCCCTGCTTGTTAGTGCTGGTAGTTATGTCAACCCTGCTTATTAGTGCTGTTAGTTATGTCAACCCTGCCTGTTAGTGCTGGTAGTTATGTCAACCCTGCCTGTTAGTTCTGGTAGTTATGTCACCCCTGCTTGTTAGTGCTGGTAGTTATGTCAACCCTGCCTGTTAGTGCTGGTAGTTATGTCAACCCTGCTTATTAGTGCTGGTAGTTATGTCAACCCTGCCTGGTAGTGCTGGTAGTTATGTCAACCCTGCTTATTAGTGCTGGTAGTTATGTCAACCCTGCCTGTTAGTGCTGGTAGTTATGTCACCCCTGCTTGTTAGTGCTGGTAGTTATGTCAACCCTGCTTGTTAGTGCTGGTAGTTATGTCAACCCTGCTTGTTAGTGCTGGTAGTTATGTCAACCCTGCTTGTTAGTGATGGTAGTTATGTCAGCCCTGCTTGTTAGTCCTGGTAGTTATGTCAACCCTGCTTGTTAGTGCTGGTAGTTATGTCAACCCTGCCTGTTAGTGCTGGTAGTTATGTCAACCCTGCTTGTTAGTGCTGGTAGTTATGTCAACCCTGCCTGTTAGTGCTGGTAGTTATGTCAGCCGTGCTTGTTAGTGCTGGTAGTTATGTCAGCCCTGCCTGTTAGTGCTTGTAGTTATGTCAGCCCTGCCTGTTAGTGCTGGTAGTTATGTCAGCCCTGCTTGTTAGTCCTGGTAGTTATGTCAACCCTGCCTGTTAGTGCTGGTAGTTATGTAGTGCATCAGTGCCACTACCCACCTGGGACGCAGGTGGTGCATCAGTGCCATTACCCACCTGTGACGCAGGTGGTGCATGAGTGCCACTACCAACCTGGGACACAGGTGGTGCATGAGTGCCACTACCCACCTGCGACACAGGTGGTGCATGAGTGCCTCTACCCACCTGCGACACAGGTGGTGCATGAGTGCCACTACCCACCTGGGTCACAGGTGGTGCATGAGTGCCACTACCCACCTGGGACACAGGTGGTGCATGAGTGCCACTACCCACCTTCGACACAGGTGGTGCATGAGTGCCACTACCCACCTGCGACACAGGTGGTGCATGAGTGCCACTACCCACCTGCGACACAGGTGGTGCGTGAGTGCCACTACCCACCTGCGACACAGGTGGTGCATGAATGCCACTACCCACCTGCGACACAGGTGGTGCATGAGTGCCACTACCCACCTGCGACACAGGTGGTGCATGAGTGCCACTACCCACCTGCGACACAGGTGGTGCATGAGTGCCACTACCCACCTGCGACACAGGTGGTGCATGAGTGCCACTACCCACCTGCGACACAGGTGGTGCATGAGTGCCACTACCCACCTGTGACACAGGTGGTGCATGAGTGCCACTACCCACCTGCGACACAGGTGGTGCATGAGTGCCACTACCCACCTGTGACACAGGTGGTGCATGAGTGCCACTACCCACCTGTGACACAGGTGGTGCATTAGTGCCACTACCCACCTGTGACACAGGTGGTGCATGAGTGCCACTACCCACCTGGGACACAGGTGGTGCATGAGTGCCACTACCCACCTGCGACACAGGTGGTGCATGAGTGCCACTACCCACCTGCGACACAGGTGGTGCATGAGTGCCACTACCCACCTGCGACACAGGTGGTGCATGAGTGCCACTACCCACCTGTGACACAGGTGGTGCATGAGTGCCACTACCCACCTGCGACACAGGTGGTGCATGAGTGCCACTACCCACCTGTGACACAGGTGGTGCATGAGTGCCACTACCCACCTGTGACACAGGTGGTGCATGAGTGCCACTACCCACCTGCGACACAGGTGGTGCATGAGTGCCACTACCCACCTGGGACACAGAACACTCCCAGAAACACTTCATAAACTTAGCATAAAGTGTGTTCAGTAGCCTCCCAGCAACACTTAGTCAACACCAGAGTTGACAAGAGTCAGCAACACTCGAGGGAACACAACCAGAATCAAAGAAGACTCCAGAGTTTTGGTAATTTTAGTAACCAGAAGCCTGTGATGCTGATGTTCCTGACGCCCTGACAAGTTCGTCAGGTGCTGACAATCCTGCTGATTCAGTACCTTCTACCTCTAACAACCAGGCAGACGAGCCACCTGACTGTTGTTGTTCCCTGCCTACACTAGTCAGTATTAATGTTGCTCCCCCTTAACAAGTGTTAGCTGTTGTACCAGAATATGACTCCCACTTGAGCTGATGATCACTCTGCATATATATAAATTGTGGATTAGATTTTCTTTCCTGTTATAGACTTTCTTGTTTGTAAACAACTTCCGTCAGACTCCGTACATCACATGAATAACAGTTGATTTCATTTTTCAAGTGTAATTTTAAGTAATTCCACCGTAACTTGTAAGGCATTGTGTTGTATATTTTGTGTACAATGTTTCCTAACGTTGTATAGAATCAGCCAGAGTCTGACATGGCTGCCATCTGTCCTTTGTGTTAGTCAGCTCTGCGTCGTGGACGCTCTGCGGTAGCGTCGCTGAGATGTTAATACTGTGATACATGTACGTCGTGGACGCTCTGCGGCAGCGTCGCTGAGATGTTAATACTGTGATACATGTACGTCATGGACGCTCTGCGGCAGCGTCACTGAGATGTTAATACTGTGATACATGTACGTCATGGACGCTCTGCGGTAGCGTCGCTGAGATGTTAATACTGTGATACATGTACGTCGTGGATGCTCTGCGGCAGCGTCGCTGAGATGTTAATACTGTGATACATGTACGTCATGGACGCTCTGCGGCAGCGTCGCTGAGATGTTAATACTGTGATACATGTACGTCGTGGACGCTCTGCGGCAGCGTCGCTGAGATGTTAATACTGTGATACATGTACGTCATGGACGCTCTGCGGTAGCGTCGCTGAGATGTTAATACTGTGATACATGTACGTCGTGGACGCTCTGCGGCAGCGTCGCTGAGATGTTAATACTGTGATACATGTACGTCATGGACGCTCTGCGGCAGCGTCGCTGAGATGTTAATACTGTGATACATGTACGTCGTGGACGCTCTGCGGTAGCGTCGCTGAGATGTTAATACTGTGATACATGTACGTCTTGGACGCTCTGCGGTAGCGTCGCTGAGATGTTAATACTGTGATACATGTACGTCGTGGACGCTCTGCGGTAGCGTCGCTGAGATGTTAATACTGTGATACATGTACGTCGTGGACGCTCTGCGGCAGCGTCGCTGAGATGTTAATACTGTGATACATGTACGTCATGGACGCTCTGCGGTAGC
>NC_091334.1:25885783-25890783 GCF_038502225.1 Cherax quadricarinatus | reverse complement strand
GCTGGCTAACTCTCTGGGGTTAAAAAAATCTGAAGAAAATCTTATCTTAGCTGGAGAGAGGAGACAGAGGAGAAGCAAGAGACTACATAATAGGAACAATTCAGTCTGGAGGTCCCAAGGTGGTAATTGCAGTGATGTATAACCCACCACAGAACAACAGGAGGCCAAGGCAAGTGTATGATGAGAGTAATAGAGCGATGGTTGACACACTGGCTGAAGTGGCCAGAAGGGTTCATGCATGTTGGGCAAAGCTCCTGATTATGGGTGACTTCAATCACAAGGAAATCGACAGGGGGATCCTGGAGCCACATGGGGGCCCAGAAACATGGAGGACTAAGATGACGGAGGTGGTACTGGAAAACCTCATGTACCAACACATAAGGGGCACTACCAGAGAGAAAGGATGGATGAACCAGCAAGATAGAACCTAGTATTCACCTTGAGTAGTGTAGATATTGAGGACATCACATATGAAAGACCCCTTGGGGCCAGTGACCATGTGGTTCTGAGCTTCGAATACACAGTAGAGTTAAAGTGGAGAGGGAAGCAGAAAGGGAAACAGAAATAATAAGAAAGCCAGGATGAGCCCATGGGTTACCTAAAGGTGTAGAGAGGCCAAAACCAAGTGTGCTAAAGAATGGAAAATGTATAGAAGGCAAAGGACCCAGGAGAATAAGGAGAGCAGTCGTAGAGCCAGAAATGAATGTGTACAGATAAGAAGGGAGGCCCAACAACAATACGAAAATGACATAGCAGCGAAAGCCAAATCTGACCCGAAGCTGTTATACAGCCACATCAGGAGGAAAACAACAGTCAAGGACCAGGTAATCAGACTGAGGGAGGAAGGAGGAGAGACAACAAGAAACGACCATGAAGCATGTGAGGAGTTCAACACGAAGTTCAAAGAAGTGTTCACAGAGGAGACAGAAGGCATTCCAGAAAGACGGAGAGGTGGGGTACACCACCAAGTGTTGGACACAATGCATACAACCGAGAAAGAAGTGAAGAGGCTGCTAAGTGAGCTAGATACCTCAAAGGTGATGAGGCCAGATAACATCTCTCCATGGGTCCTAAGAAAGGAAGCAGAGGTGCTATTTGTACTTCTATCAGCAATATCCAACACATCTATCAAAACAGTGAGATTACCTGAGGTATGG
The DNA here is from genome assembly GCF_038502225.1 of Cherax quadricarinatus. Lineage (NCBI taxonomy): Eukaryota > Metazoa > Arthropoda > Malacostraca > Decapoda > Parastacidae > Cherax > Cherax quadricarinatus. The sequence goes on along the minus strand of NC_091334.1, from coordinate 25,889,626 downwards.
AAACGAATGTAGTCCCAATTTTTAAAAAAGGAGACAGATATGAAGCACTGAACTACAGACCAGTGTCACTGACGTGTATAGTATGCAAAGTCATGGAGAAGATTATCAGGAGAAGAGTGATTCAGCACCTAGAAAGGAATGAGCTCAACAACAGCCAACATGGTTTCAGGGATGGGAAATCCTGTGTCTCAAACCTACTGGAGTTCTATGACATGGTGACAGCAGTAAGACAAGAGAGAGAGGGGTGAGTAGATTGCATTTTCTTGAACTGTAAGAAGGTGTTTGACACAGTTCCACACAAGAGATTAGTGCAAAAACTGGAGGACCAAGCAGGGATAACAGGGAAGGCACTACAATGGATCAGGGAATACTTGTCAGGAAGACAGAAGTGAATCATGGTATGCAGCGAGGTGTAAGAGTGGGCACCTGTGACGAGTGGGATCCCACAAGGGTCAGTCCTAGGACCAGTGCTGTTTCTGGTATTTGTGAACGACATGACAGAAGGAATAGACTCCGAAGTGTCCCTGTTTGCAGATGACGTAAAGTTGATGAGAAGAATTTAATTGGGTGAGGACCAGGCTGCAGCCTGGTCCAGCAATTGGCTCCTGGAGTTCAACCCCACCAAGTGGAAAGTCATAAATATTGGGGAAGGGCAAAGAAGACCGCAGACGGAGTACAGTCTAGGGGGCCAGAAACTACAAACATCACTCAAGGAAAAAGTTCTTGGGGTGAGTATAACACCAGGCACATCTCCTGAGGCGCACATCAACCAAATAACTGCTGCAGCATATGGGGGCCTAGCAAACCTCAGAACAGCATTCTGACATCTTAATAAGGAATCGTTTAGGACCCTGTACACTGCATACGTTAGGCCCATATTGGAGTATGCAGCGCCAGTTTGGAACCCACACCTAGCCAAGCACGTGAAGAAACTAGAGAAAGTGCAAAGGTTTGCAACAAGACTAGTCCCAGAGCTAAGAGGTATGTCCTACGAGGAGAGGTTAAGGGAAATCAACCTGACGACACTGGAGGACAGGAGAGTTAGGGGGATATGATAACGACATATAAAATACTGAGAGGAATTGACAAGGTAGACAGAGACAGAATGTTCCAGAGATGTGACACAGCAACATATGAGCGGAGAAGCAGCTGCTTCTCCGCTCATATGTCGTATTCTATTCAAAATTGATGGACTGACCACATTGACTCAAGGTTGAGGGACTGATTACCTCATTCTCCTCCTGTTCTTCAAGTTTATCCTTTGTATGGACTGATGAAGCCACTGTGTGGCGAAACGTTTCCTCGATAAAGATACCCAAGAGTTGCACATGTGTCTAATTTAACAAGAGTTCGAGAGTTATGCTGACTAATTTTAACAAAACGTCTGCAATGCCTTAGCTTGATCAAAAGTTTGTTGGTCCTTATCGAGTAGTTGAACATATCACTGGTAATAAGTATAATGTTAGAGAGATTAGTACTGGTCAGTATAAAGAATCGCATTTAGACCATATGAAGTTAGTATGTGATGATAATGATGTTCCAACCCAGACTAATGTGACAGACTCTGACAATCCTCCTGATCCTGTACTCTCTTCCTCTAACACTCAGTCAGACGATCAACCTGAATGTCATTATTCCCTACGTACACGACAGGTATTAAGAAATCCTCAAGTATCATTTGTAACTACCAATTCAGATCTGCCTCAAACACAGCATGAGTTAGCCAGTGCAACAGAGTTTGATCCTCCCAGAGATGACACCCATTCTGCATATGTCAATCTCACCCTAGCAGAGTTGGGGCTTAATGTAAATAACCTGTATAGATGAATAATTACAGTATCAATTTATCAATATTCAAGAATTTTTTTTTTGTGTTCACGTTCTCTCCGAATTTTGAGATTTAACAGTCTAGATTTGAGTGCACCAAGTCTGCCTTTCTGTTAAACTCTTTCTTTGTACATATTCTTCCTCAGAATCTGTAGATCACGTGAATACTGATCGATCAATCAAATTATTTTTTATCACTTCTGTTGTGTAATCCCAATGTTGAGTTTCATTCAATGAGTTGTGCTGTATCATACCTTGTATTGTATTACAGTTTCATTACAGTCTGTTTCATTACAGTCTGTTTCATTACAGTCTGTTTCATTACAGTCTGTTTCATTACAGTCTGTTTCATTACAGTCTGTTTCATTACAGTCTGTTTCATTACAGTCAGTTTCATTACAGTCTGTTTCATTACAGTCTGTTTCATTACAGTCAGTTTCATTACAGTCTGTTTCATTACAGTCTGTTTCATTACAGTCAGTTTCATTACAGTCAGTTTCATTACAGTCTGTTTCATTACAGTCTGTTTCATTACAGTCTGTTTCATTACAGTCAGTTTCATTACAGTCTGTTTCATTACAGTCAGTTTCATTACAGTCAGTTTCATTACAGTCAGTTTCATTACAGTCAGTTTCATTACAGTCAGTTTTATTACAGTCAATTACATTACAGTCAGTTTCATTACAGTCAGTTTTATTACAGTCAATTACATTACAGTCAGTTTCATTACAGTCAGTTTCATTACAGTCAATTACATTACAGTCAGTTTCATTACAGTCAGTTTCATTACAGTCAATTACATTACAGTCAGTTTCATTACAGTCAGTTTCATTACAGTCAATTACATTACAGTCAGTTTCATTACAGTCAGTTTCATTACAGTCAATTACATTAGCTTCCATTCCAATATTCTCCTTATATATGTTACAATGTTCTGTTGTGTACTTTGACATAGTATAGATTCAGCCAAGCCGTACGCCTGCCATCTCTAGTTTGTATTAGCTGTATGTCGGGACGACATACGGTAGCGTCGCCGAGCTCTCAGTAGCACCAGTTCCTAGTAACCAGTGTTTGTATTAGCTGTATGTCGGGACGACATACGGTAGCGTCGCCGAGCTCTCAGTAGCACCAGTTCCTAGTAACCAGTGTTTGTATTAGCTGTATGTCGGGACGACGTACGTTAGCGTCACCGAACTCTCATTAGCACCAGTTCCTAGTAAGCAGTTCCTAGTAACCAGTTCCTAGTAACCAGTTCCTAGTAACCAGTTCCAAGTAACCAGTTCCTAGTAACCAGTTCCTAGTAACCAGTTACCAGTAGTATGACTTACTACCAACCCTCTGTGTGAATCACTTGTTGTTATTCACTGTTGCTGCTGACTATAGCATGTTTCTGAACGCCACTCACCCCCTAGGCATCATTCATGAGTCACTCTTAAGATAGAGAGCAGAGAGGCTGGGCGGGCCTGTGCTTCCCATATTTTTCCTTATAATTATTCGTACTTAACAGCCTATGTGAGCGTTCTTACCCAATCCACATTTCGAACCCCCACATGACAGAAGACTCAGATGAATCACAGGGATGTTAGGAAGTATTTCTTCAGTCACAGAGTTGTCAGGAAGTGTAATAGTCTGGGTAGTGATGTAGTGGAGGCAGGAACTATACATAGTTTTAAGATGAGGTATGATAAAGCTCATGGAGCAGGGAGAGGGAGGTCCTAGTAACGGTCAGTAAAGAGGCGGGGCCAGGAGCTGAGTCTCGACCCCTGCAACCACAATTAGGTGAGTACACGCACACATGTACGTGTACACATTCTTGCTACTTACAAGTCGTGTCGACATAAATCTTCCTCTCTCACTTTCTCTTATTATCTCACTTTCTTCTCCTTGATAGTCATGTTGAGAGAGTGAGAAAGTGAGAGAGGGAGAGAGAGAGTAAGAGAGAGAGAGGGGGAGAAAGTGAGAAAAAGAGTGACAGAGAGAGAGAGAGAAATTGTGAGAGAAAGAGAGGGGGAGAAA
>NC_091334.1:25843283-25880783 GCF_038502225.1 Cherax quadricarinatus | reverse complement strand
ATCAATACACTCCCACAACACCCACATCAATACACTCCCCCAACACCCACATCAATACACTCCCACAACACCCACATCAATACACTCACACAACACCCACATCAATACACTCCCACAACACCCACATCAATACACTCCCACAACACCCACATCAATACACTCCCCCAACACCCACATCAATACACTCCCCCAACACCCACATCAATACACTCCCCCAACACCCACATCAATACACTCCCCCAACACCCACATCAATACACTCCCCCAACACCCACATCAATACACTCCCACAACACCCACATCAATACACTCCCCCAACACCCACATCAATACACTCCCCCAACACCCACATCAATACACTCCCCCAACACCCACATCAATACACTCCCCCAACACCCACATCAATACACTCCCCCAACACCCACATCAATACACTCCCCCAACACCCACATTAATCATACTCACACATTAGGCCTACGGCTATTTTACCCAGTTTTTGACGTCAACAGAAGAAAAATCTGGCCATAAACGGAGCAACAGGAGGAGAGAAGCAAACAGGATAGTCCATTTCCACAACAGAACTGTTGTGGTTACAGAACAACGGGATCAGGTTACTGTTTCTGTTGATGCTTACACGGACTTAAATATATTATAGCTAGGCCTATTAGCTTCTTTATAGGCCTAGTATAAACCAATATATAGTAAATAATTATAACGGTAATAATAATAATTAGGTTATTTTTTCAGCTTAGCAGTGAAGTGTCTGGCTGACAGTGAACTTTCACTGCTCTGGGTCATCAACTGTACAGTCAGTGTCTGGCTGACAGTGAACTTTCACTGCTCTGGGTCACCTACTGTACATTAAGTATCTGGCTGACAGTGAACTTTCACTGCTCTGGGTCATCAACCGTCTATTAAGTATCTGGCTGACAGTGAACTTTCACTGCTCTGGGTCATCAACCGTCTATTAAGTATCTGGCTGACAGTGAACTTTCACTGCTCTGGGTCACCAACTGTCTATTGCCTGGCTGACAGTGAACTTTCACTGCTCTGGGTCATCAACTGTCTATTGTCTGGCTGACAGTGAACTTTCACTGCTCTGGGTCATCAACTGTCTATTGTCTGGCTGACAGTGAACTTTCACTGCTCTGGGTCATCAACTGTCTATTGTCTGGCTGACAGTGAACTTTCACTGCTCTGGGTCATCAACTGTCTATTGTCTGGCTGACAGTGAACTTTCACTGCTCTGGGTCATCAACTGTCTATTGTCTGGCTGACAGTGAACTTTCACTGCTCTGGGTCATCAACTGTCTATTGTCTGGCTGACAGTGAACTTTCACTGCTCTGGGTCATCAACTGTCCATTAGTGCCTGGCTGACAGTGAACTTTCACTGCTCTGGGTCATCAACTGTACAGTCAGTTTTTATACACGATGAGTCGAGCTTGGCAGATGTGGGAGAGTTGTGCAGTAGATAGTCTTTAAACCCCATTACCCAACTACTATTAGCAACAACAGTGTAGTAGATAGTCTTTAAACCCCATTACCCAACCACTATTAGCAACAACAGTGTAGTAGATAGTCTTTAAACCCCATTACCCAACCGCTATTAGCAACAACAGTGTAGTAGATAGTCTTTAAACCCCATTACCCAACCACTATTAGCAACAACAGTGTAGTAGATAGTCTTTAAACCCCATTACCCAACCGCTATTAGCAACAACAGTGCAGTAGATAGTCTTTAAACCCCATTACCCAACCGCTATTAGCAACAACAGTGTAGTAGATAGTCTTTAAACCCCATTACCCAACCACTATTAGCAACAACAGTGTAGTAGATAGTCTTTAACCCAGCCTTAATAACCCATTGTATGTATGTTTATACTAAGACTATCAGTCTACAGCTCCTGGACTCTGGAGAGACCACAGTGTTTGTCAACCATGGTAGACACTGCTAGACTCCAGGTGGACATCAACCATGGTAGACACTGCAAGACTCCAGGTGGACATCAACCATGGTAGACACTGCTAGACTCCAGGTGGACATCAACCATGGTAGACACTGCAAGACTCCAGGTGGACATCAACCATGGTAGACACTACAAGACTCCAGGTGGACATCAACCATGGTAGACACTACAAGACTCCAGGTGGACATCAACCATGGTAGACACTACAAGACTCCAGGTGGACATCAACCATGGTAGACACTACAAGACTCCAGGTGGACATCAACCATGGTAGACACTACAAGACTCCAGGTGGACATCAACCATGGTAGACACTACAAGACTCCAGGTGGACATCAACCATGGTAGACACTGCAAGACTCCAGGTGGACATCAACCATGGTAGACACTGCTAGACTCCAGGTGGACATCAACCATGGTAGACACTACAAGACTCCAGGTGGACATCAACCATGGTAGACACTACAAGACTCCAGGTGGACATCAACCATGGTAGACACTACAAGACTCCAGGTGGACATCAACCATGGTAGACACTGCAAGACTCCAGGTGGACATCAACCATGGTAGACACTACAAGACTCCAGGTGGACATCAACCATGGTAGACACTACAAGACTCCAGGTGGACATCAACCATGGTAGACACTACAAGACTCCAGGTGGACATCAACCATGGTAGACACTACAAGACTCCAGGTGGACATCAACCATGGTAGACACTGCTAGACTCCAGGTGGACATCAACCATGGTAGACACTGCAAGACTCCAGGTGGACATCAACCATGGTAGACACTACAAGACTCCAGGTGGACATCAACCATGGTAGACACTGCAAGACTCCAGGTGGACATCAACCATGGTAGACACTGCAAGACTCCAGGTGGACATCAACCATGGTAGACACTGCAAGACTCCAGGTGGACATCAACCATGGTAGACACTGCAAGACTCCAGGTGGACATCAACCATGGTAGACACTGCAAGACTCCAGGTGGACATCAACCATGGTAGACACTGCAAGACTCCAGGTGGACATCAACCATGGTAGACACTGCAAGACTCCAGGTGGACATCAACCATGGAAGACACTACAAGACTCCTGGTGGACATCAACCATGGTAGACACTACAAGACTCCAGGTGGACATCAACCATGGTAGACACTACAAGACTCCAGGTGGACATCAACCATGGTAGACACTGCAAGACTCCAGGTGGACATCAACCATGGTAGACACTGCTAGACTCCAGGTGGACATCAACCATGGTAGACACTACAAGACTCCAGGTGGACATCAACCATGGTAGACACTGCAAGACTCCAGGTGGACATCAACCATGGTAGACACTGCAAGACTCCAGGTGGACATCAACCATGGTAGACACTACAAGACTCCAGGTGGACATCAACCATGGAAGACACTACAAGACTCCAGGTGGACATCAACCATGGTAGACACTGCAAGACTCCAGGTGGACATCAACCATGATAGACACTGCAAGACTCCAGGTGGACATCAACCATGGTAGACACTACAAGACTCCAGGTGGACATCAACCATGGTAGACACTGCAAGACTCCAGGTGGACATCAACCATGGTAGACACTACAAGACTCCAGGTGGACATCAACCATGGTAGACACTGCTAGACTCCAGGTGGACATCAACCATGGTAGACACTACAAGACTCCAGGTGGACATCAACCATGGTAGACACTACAAGACTCCAGGTGGACATCAACCATGGTAGACACTACAAGACTCCAGGTGGACATCAACCATGGTAGACACTACAAGACTCCAGGTGGACATCAACCATGGTAGACACTACAAGACTCCAGGTGGACATCAACCATGGTAGACACTACAAGACTCCAGGTGGACATCAACCATGGTAGACACTACAAGACTCCAGGTGGACATCAACCATGGAAGACACTACAAGACTCCAGGTGGACATCAACCATGGTAGACACTACAAGACTCCAGGTGGACATCAACCATGGTAGACACTACAAGACTCCAGGTGGACATCCACCATGGTAGACACTGCTAGACTCCAGGTGGACATCAACCATGGTAGACACTGCAAGACTCCAGGTGGACATCAACCATGGTAGACACTGCAAGACTCCAGGTGGACATCAACCATGGTAGACACTGCTAGACTCCAGGTGGACATCAACCATGGTAGACACTACAAGACTCCAGGTGGACATCAACCATGGTAGACACTGCTAGACTCCAGGTGGACATCAACCATGGTAGACACTACAAGACTCCAGGTGGACATCAACCATGGTAGACACTGCTAGACTCCAGGTGGACATCAACCATGGTAGACACTGCTAGACTCCAGGTGGACATCAACCATGGTAGACACTGCAAGACTCCAGGTGGACATCAACCATGGTAGACACTGCAAGACTCCAGGTGGACATCAACCATGGTAGACACTGCTAGACTCCAGGTGGACATCAACCATGGTAGACACTACAAGACTCCAGGTGGACATCAACCATGGTAGACACTGCTAGACTCCAGGTGGACATCAACCATGGTAGACACTGCTAGACTCCAGGTGGACATCAACCATGGTAGACACTGCTAGACTCCAGGTGGACATCAACCATGGTAGACACTGCTAGACTCCAGGTGGACATCAACCATGGTAGACACTGCTAGACTCCAGGTGGACATCAACCATGGTAGACACTACAAGACTCCAGGTGGACATCAACCATGGTAGACACTGCTAGACTCCAGGTGGACATCAACCATGGTAGACACTGCTAGACTCCAGGTGGACATCAACCATGGTAGACACTGCTAGACTCCAGGTGGACATCAACCATGGTAGACACTGCTAGACTCCAGGTGGACATCAACCATGGTAGACACTGCTAGACTCCAGGTGGACATCAACCATGGTAGACACTGCAAGACTCCAGGTGGACATCAACCATGGTAGACACTGCAAGACTCCAGGTGGACATCAACCATGGTAGACACTGCTAGACTCCAGGTGGACATCAACCATGGTAGACACTGCAAGACTCCAGGTGGACATCAACCATGGTAGACACTACAAGACTCCAGGTGGACATCAACCATGGTAGACACTGCAAGACTCCAGGTGGACATCAACCATGGTAGACACTACAAGACTCCAGGTGGACATCAACCATGGTAGACACTGCTAGACTCCAGGTGGACATCAACCATGGTAGACACTGCTAGACTCCAGGTGGACATCAACCATGGTAGACACTGCTAGACTCCAGGTGGACATCAACCATGGTAGACACTACAAGACTCCAGGTGGACATCAACCATGGTAGACACTACAAGACTCCAGGTGGACATCAACCATGGTAGACACTGCAAGACTCCAGGTGGACATCAACCATGGAAGACACTGCAAGACTCCAGGTGGACATCAACCATGGTAGACACTGCAAGACTCCAGGTGGACATCAACCATGGTAGACACTGCTAGACTCCAGGTGGACATCAACCATGGAAGACACTGCAAGACTCCAGGTGGACATCAACCATGGTAGACACTACAAGACTCCAGGTGGACATCAACCATGGTAGACACTGCTAGACTCCAGGTGGACATCAACCATGGAAGACACTGCAAGACTCCAGGTGGACATCAACCATGGTAGACACTACAAGACTCCAGGTGGACATCAACCATGGTAGACACTACAAGACTCCAGGTGGACATCAACCATGGTAGACACTACAAGACTCCAGGTGGACATCAACCATGGTAGACACTGCTAGACTCCAGGTGGACATCAACCATGGTAGACACTGCTAGACTCCAGGTGGACATCAACCATGGTAGACACTGCAAGACTCCAGGTGGACATCAACCATGGTAGACACTACAAGACTCCAGGTGGACATCAACCATGGTAGACACTACAAGACTCCAGGTGGACATCAACCATGGAAGACACTGCAAGACTCCAGGTGGACATCAACCATGGTAGACACTGCAAGACTCCAGGTGGACATCAACCATGGAAGACACTGCAAGACTCCAGGTGGACATCAACCATGGTAGACACTACAAGACTCCAGGTGGACATCAACCATGGAAGACACTGCAAGACTCCAGGTGGACATCAACCATGGAAGACACTGCTAGACTCCAGGTGGACATCAACCATGGAAGACACTGCAAGACTCCAGGTGGACATCAACCATGGTAGACACTGCTAGACTCCAGGTGAACATCAACCATGGAAGACACTGCAAGACTCCAGGTGGACATCAACCATGGTAGACACTACAAGACTCCAGGTGGACATCAACCATGGTAGACACTGCAAGACTCCAGGTGGACATCAACCATGGTAGACACTACAAGACTCCAGGTGGACATCAACCATGGAAGACACTACAAGACTCCTGGTGGACATCAACCATGGTAGACACTACAAGACTCCAGGTGGACATCAACCATGGTAGACACTGCAAGACTCCAGGTGGACATCAACCATGGTAGACACTGCAAGACTCCAGGTGGACATCAACCATGGTAGACACTACAAGACTCCAGGTGGACATCAACCATGGTAGACACTGCAAGACTCCAGGTGGACATCAACCATGGTAGACACTACAAGACTCCAGGTGGACATCAACCATGGAAGACACTACAAGACTCCTGGTGGACATCAACCATGGTAGACACTACAAGACTCCAGGTGGACATCAACCATGGTAGACACTGCAAGACTCCAGGTGGACATCAACCATGGTAGACACTGCAAGACTCCAGGTGGACATCAACCATGGTAGACACTACAAGACTCCAGGTGGACATCAACCATGGTAGACACTGCAAGACTCCAGGTGGACATCAACCATGGTAGACACTACAAGACTCCTGGTGGACATCAACCATGGTAGACACTACAAGACTCCAGGTGGACATCAACCATGGAAGACACTGCAAGACTCCAGGTGGACATCAACCATGGTAGACACTACAAGACTCCAGGTGGACATCAACCATGGTAGACACTGCAAGACTCCAGGTGGACATCAACCATGGTAGACACTACAAGACTCCAGGTGGACATCAACCATGGTAGACACTACAAGACTCCAGGTGGACATCAACCATGGTAGACACTACAAGACTCCAGGTGGACATCAACCATGGTAGACACTGCAAGACTCCAGGTGGACATCAACCATGGTAGACACTGCAAGACTCCAGGTGGACATCAACCATGGTAGACACTACAAGACTCCAGGTGGACATCAACCATGGTAGACACTACAAGACTCCAGGTGGACATCAACCATGGTAGACACTACAAGACTCCAGGTGGACATCAACCATGGTAGACACTGCAAGACTCCAGGTGGACATCAACCATGGTAGACACTGCAAGACTCCAGGTGGACATCAACCATGGTAGACACTGCAAGACTCCAGGTGGACATCAACCATGGTAGACACTGCTAGACTCCAGGTGGACATCAACCATGGTAGACACTGCAAGACTCCAGGTGGACATCAACCATGGTAGACACTGCAAGACTCCAGGTGGACATCAACCATGGTAGACACTGCTAGACTCCAGGTGGACATCAACCATGGTAGACACTGCAAGACTCCAGGTGGACATCAACCATGGTAGACACTGCAAGACTCCAGGTGGACATCAACCATGGTAGACACTACAAGACTCCAGGTGGACATCAACCATGGTAGACACTGCTAGACTCCAGGTGGACATCAACCATGGTAGACACTGCAAGACTCCAGGTGGACATCAACCATGGTAGACACTGCTAGACTCCAGGTGGACATCAACCATGGTAGACACTGCTAGACTCCAGGTGGACATCAACCATGGTAGACACTGCTAGACTCCAGGTGGACATCAACCATGGTAGACACTGCAAGACTCCAGGTGGACATCAACCATGGTAGACACTGCAAGACTCCAGGTGGACATCAACCATGGTAGACACTGCTAGACTCCAGGTGGACATCAACCATGGTAGACACTGCTAGACTCCAGGTGGACATCAACCATGGTAGACACTGCTAGACTCCAGGTGGACATCAACCATGGTAGACACTGCAAGACTCCAGGTGGACATCAACCATGGTAGACACTGCTAGACTCCAGGTGGACATCAACCATGGTAGACACTGCAAGACTCCAGGTGGACATCAACCATGGTAGACACTGCTAGACTCCAGGTGGACATCAACCATGGTAGACACTGCTAGACTCCAGGTGGACATCAACCATGGTAGACACTGCTAGACTCCAGGTGGACATCAACCATGGTAGACACTACAAGACTCCAGGTGGACATCAACCATGGTAGACACTACAAGACTCCAGGTGGACATCAACCATGGAAGACACTACAAGACTCCAGGTGGACATCAACCATGGTAGACACTACAAGACTCCAGGTGGACATCAACCATGGTAGACACTACAAGACTCCAGGTGGACATCAACCATGGAAGACACTACAAGACTCCAGGTGGACATCAACCATGGTAGACACTGCAAGACTCCAGGTGGACATCAACCATGGTAGACACTGCAAGACTCCAGGTGGACATCAACCATGGTAGACACTGCAAGACTCCAGGTGGACATCAACCATGGTAGACACTGCAAGACTCCAGGTGGACATCAACCATGGTAGACACTGCAAGACTCCAGGTGGACATCAACCATGGTAGACACTGCAAGACTCCAGGTGGACATCAACCATGGTAGACACTGCAAGACTCCAGGTGGACATCAACCATGGTAGACACTGCAAGACTCCAGGTGGACATCAACCATGGTAGACACTGCAAGACTCCAGGTGGACATCAACCATGGAAGACACTGCAAGACTCCAGGTGGACATCAACCATGGAAGACACTGCAAGACTCCAGGTGGACATCAACCATGGAAGACACTGCAAGACTCCAGGTGGACATCAACCATGGTAGACACTGCAAGACTCCAGGTGGACATCAACCATGGTAGACACTGCAAGACTCCAGGTGGACATCAACCATGGTAGACACTGCTAGACTCCAGGTGGACATCAACCATGGTAGACACTGCAAGACTCCAGGTGGACATCAACCATGGTAGACACTGCTAGACTCCAGGTGGACATCAACCATGGTAGACACTGCTAGACTCCAGGTGGACATCAACCATGGTAGACACTGCTAGACTCCAGGTGGACATCAACCATGGTAGACACTGCTAGACTCCAGGTGGACATCAACCATGGTAGACACTGCAAGACTCCAGGTGGACATCAACCATGGTAGACACTACAAGACTCCAGGTGGACATCAACCATGGAAGACACTACAAGACTCCAGGTGGACATCAACCATGGTAGACACTGCAAGACTCCAGGTGGACATCAACCATGGTAGACACTGCAAGACTCCAGGTGGACATCAACCATGGTAGACACTGCAAGACTCCAGGTGGACATCAACCATGGAAGACACTGCAAGACTCCAGGTGGACATCAACCATGGAAGACACTGCAAGACTCCAGGTGGACATCAACCATGGAAGACACTGCAAGACTCCAGGTGGACATCAACCATGGTAGACACTGCAAGACTCCAGGTGGACATCAACCATGGTAGACACTGCTAGACTCCAGGTGGACATCAACCAATGTAGACACTGCAAGACTCCAGGTGGACATCAACCATGGTAGACACTGCAAGACTCCAGGTGGACATCAACCATGGTAGACACTGCTAGACTCCAGGTGGACATCAACCATGGTAGACACTACAAGACTCCAGGTGGACATCAACCATGGAAGACACTACAAGACTCCAGGTGGACATCAACCATGGTAGACACTGCAAGACTCCAGGTGGACATCAACCATGGTAGACACTACAAGACTCCAGGTGGACATCAACCATGGTAGACACTGCAAGACTCCAGGTGGACATCAACCATGGTAGACACTGCAAGACTCCAGGTGGACATCAACCATGGTAGACACTGCAAGACTCCAGGTGGACATCAACCATGGTAGACACTACAAGACTCCAGGTGGACATCAACCATGGTAGACACTGCAAGACTCCAGGTGGACATCAACCATGGTAGACACTGCAAGACTCCAGGTGGACATCAACCATGGTAGACACTGCAAGACTCCAGGTGGACATCAACCATGGTAGACACTGCAAGACTCCAGGTGGACATCAACCATGGTAGACACTACAAGACTCCAGGTGGACATCAACCATGGTAGACACTGCAAGACTCCAGGTGGACATCAACCATGGTAGACACTACAAGACTCCAGGTGGACATCAACCATGGAAGACACTGCAAGACTCCAGGTGGACATCAACCATGGAAGACACTGCAAGACTCCAGGTGGACATCAACCATGGTAGACACTGCAAGACTCCAGGTGGACATCAACCATGGTAGACACTACAAGACTCCAGGTGGACATCAACCATGGTAGACACTGCAAGACTCCAGGTGGACATCAACCATGGTAGACACTGCAAGACTCCAGGTGGACATCAACCATGGAAGACACTGCAAGACTCCAGGTGGACATCAACCATGGAAGACACTACAAGACTCCAGGTGGACATCAACCATGGTAGACACTGCAAGACTCCAGGTGGACATCAACCATGGTAGACACTGCTAGACTCCAGGTGGACATCAACCAAATATTTAAATTGGCCTCAGAAAACAATATGAAGACAAATTTCAATTAGTCTTCTACGGAAAACTTGAGGAAATTAAGACTCTATCGGAGTATAAAACAAATTATAACCAAGAATATAGCGGAAAGTAATGTGAAAGACCTGGGAGTAATAATGTAAGAGGATCTCACATTCAAAGATCACAGCAATGTATCTACCTCATCTGCTAGGAAGATGATAGGATGGATAATGAGAACCTTCAAAACTAAGAATGGATAATGTTTGGAGTCCCTTGATTTGTATTCTCTGCAATGCAGGCAAGAAAGATACATGATAATATACAGTTGGAAAATCTTGAAGGGATTAGTACCAAACTTGCACACGAAAATCACTCCATATGAAAGCAAAAGACTCGGCAGGAGATGCAACATTCCCTCGATGAAAAGCAGAGGCGCCACGAGTACACTGAGAAACAACACAGTAAGTGTCCTGTTCCCAAGACTGTTCAACTGTCTCCCAGCATACATAAGGGGGATTACCAATAGACTCCAAATTGTCTTCAAGACTCCTGGCTGTCTTCAAGACCCCTGGCTGTCTTCAAGACCCCTGGTAGTCTTCAAGAAGGTGCTAGACAGGCACCTAAAGTCAATAGCTGACCAGTCAGGCTGGGGTTTGTACGTTGGTTTACGTGCTGCCAGCAGTAACAGCCTGGTTGAGCAGGTCCTGATCCACCATCAGGCCTGGTCATGGACTTGGTTGCCGGGGCTTTGACCCCGAAACACTCTCCAGATATACTCCAGGGGGTCGAGTTACATGACCTTTGTGATATCCAGGCACCATGTGGGTTTAGAGTATCATACCCTCACTATATATTCTCTCTTCCTTCTACTCCTCCTCCTCCTCCTTCTTTTCTTCCTCCCCCGCTACTTGCTTTCTCCACAAATGATAGCCAGAGGGAATATTGCATGTGCTATCACTCTACTTAATGTTGTTTGTGTGAGTCCACACATTACAACACACAAAACAAGAACACACATGTGCACACACACACACATGAAACACACACACACACACACACACACACACACACACACACACACACACACACACACACACACACACACTGCCCAGTAGGTCACCAAGAGAAAAATGAAAGTACTTTACCTTAATACATGTCTCCCGTCCATGTTCTTGTTTATATCTTCATAATACACACTCCAATACACCGCATACACCCTTAACTACCTCCCAATATACGCAAAAAAATTCAGAAAAAGAAAAACTCCAAAAACTCCATAAATTAGGGAAAAACTCCAGAAATTCGATTTTTTTTTAGCGGTAAAAAAAGATGGCGGCCGCTTGTTTGTTGACGTTGTGGGGGGAACTAAAGTATTGTTGGTGGAGTTGTGGAGGAGTTTGTGGAGGACTTATGGAGGAGTTTTGTGGAGGTGTGTGCTTGATGGAGGTTGTTCACTGACTGTGAGATGAGGTTCACTCCCTTCACTACCTGTCTGACCCACTCCCTCCCTCCATCCCTCCATCCCTCCCTCCATCCCGCCCTCCCTCCCTCACTCCCTCCCTCCCTCCCACCATCCTCCATCACTCTCTCCCTACCTACCTACCATCCTTCCTTCCTCCCTCAGTCCCTCCATCCATCCATTCCTCCCTCTCCCTCCCACCCAACCTTGCTACTTCTCTCTCTCTTTCTATACCTTATTAAGGAGGAGGACGACGAACAGGAGGAGGACGACGAACAGTAGGAAGACGACGAACAGGAGGAGGACGTCGAACAGGAGGAGGACGACGAACAGGAGGAGGACGACGAACAGGAGGAGGACGATGAACAGGAGGAGGACGTCGAACAGGAGGAGGAGGACGACGAACAGGAGGAGGACGACGAACAGGAGGAGGACGACGAACAGGAGGACGACGACGAACAGGAGGACGACGACGAACAGGAGGAGGACGACGAACAGGAGGACGACGACGAACAGGAGGACGACGACGAACAGGAGGACGACGACGAACAGGAGGACGACGACGAACAGGAGGACGACGACGAACAGGAGGACGACGACGAACAGGAGGAGGACGACGAACAGGAGGAGGACGACGAACAGGAGGAGGACGACGAACAGGAGGAGGACGACGAACAGGAGGAGGACGACGAACAGGAGGAGGACGACGAACAGGAGGAGGACGACGAACAGGAGGAGGACGACGAACAGGAGGAGGAGGTAAATACCAAAGTAGAAAGCAGTCAGGTAAGGTACAGTGATCTCTCTCTCTCTCTCTCTCTCTCTCTCTCTCTCTCTCTCTCTCTCTCTCTCTCTCTCTCTCTCTCTCTCTCTCTCTCTCCTCTCTCTCTCTCTCTCTCTCTCTCTCTCTCTCTCTCTCTCTCTCTCTCTCTCTCTCTCTCTCTCTCTCTCTCTCTCTCTCTTTTTTACACAGGGTTTGACAAGGTTAAGGATCCCTAGCTTTATTGACAGCTATATTACAGGTTAAGGATTCCTAACTTTATTGGCAAGCTAAGAGCTGTTGCCTACATCAGCTCATTTGAAAGCATTTTTATTGTTATGAGACATACAAGTAGGGAACAGGATGAAGTTGGAGCCATCTGTGGGCCAGCATTTTCATTTGATCAACTGACGTTATCTCGTTGACATCATTATGCTGTACGAATGTGTTCCATACTCGAGTCATCCTGGGTATGTATGATCTCAGATGGAGTGATGTTCTGGAGAAGGGTACAGCCACAGTGAAGTTGCTGCTTTCTGCCCGTCTTGTGGCATAAAAGCTTGTTTCACGCTGTCCTCGAAGTGGATCCAAGTGTGGTACTTTGACAATATTGGCCTTGTACATAACAGTAAGGCCACCCACATCCCTCCTATGTTGAAGGCTCTGCTGAAATGACAGATCTATCCAGAATGGGTCCAGGCGAGAGATGAGACGTCTTGCTTTGTTCTCTACTCTGTCAAGCAGTCGCAGATGAGAGGGGGGGGCAGGCAAACCAAGAAAGTGGAGCATACTCAAGGTGTGAGCATACTTGTGCCTCGTACAGAATCTTGCAACCCCTACTGTCAAGTAAATGCGAGATACGGCGAAGTGCTGTAAGCTTCCTGGCTGCCTAGTTTGCAAGATTTACAACATGGTTCTTCATGGTTAGTTTGGAGTCAAATTTCACCCCAAGGATATCAACTTCTTCTCCAGGTGCCAACACCCTCCCATTCATCCTTACTACTGCACCAGCATTACCATCATGGTGTCTAGAGACCATCATCATTTGCGTTTTCTCAGGTGCAAATGTTACTTGCCATCTATTTCCCCAAGCTGATATAGCTGTCAGCTGGTGATTGATGTAGCTTAGAGCAGCTGGCATTTCTTCTCTTGGATAAGTGAATGTCAGTGTACAGTCGTCTGCATATGCATGTGATTCTGGGATGAGATGAAGAAGGTCGTTGAAGTAGACATTCCATAACAGTGGACCCAGCACGCTTCCTTGTGGAACGCTTGCCCCAATAGGATGTCTTGCTGATTCCGTTCCATTGAGGACTACACTTAGAGATCTACCATGAAGGTAATCACTGAGGAGACATAGCGTAGAGCCTGCAATTCCCAGTGCTTGAAGTTTTGTTAAGAGGCCCTGGTGCCACACTCGGTGCCACACCTGGTGCCAAACCCGGTCGAAAGCACCAGCAATGTCCAGTGCTACCACACAGCTGACTCTGGATTCATCCAGTGACTGGTGCCACTTAGTGGAGAGGTTTAGCAACAGATCAGCAGCAGAGTAACCTTTCCTGAAGCCATACTGACAGTCACAAAGTAGTGAGTGGTAGTCAAAAAACTCTGTCATTTGAGATTATTGTCTCAAGGATCTTACCAGTGATTGACAGGAGTGACACTGGTCTGTAGTTGCTGATTTCTGCTCTGCTCTTCTTTTTGTGAACAGGGACTACATTTGCCTCTTTCCATAGAGAGGGCCATTTACACTGTACTAGGCAGTGCTGAAAGATGCGAGTTAGAGGTGCTGCTAGCTGGTCTGCACATCTTCTCAACAATCTTGGGCTCAACTTGTCTGGGCCCACAGCCTTTTCTTGGTCAAGTGATTTAAGTAGGAAATGCACCTCCTCCTGCCTTATTGTCACCACTGACAGTTTTGACACAGTTCTTGCAGCTAGCCAAGGAGGGTTCCTTGCTGGATCAGAAACTTGCATTTTGGTAGCAAAGTGTTCAGCAAAGAGGTCCGCCTTCTCTTGACTACTAGTAGAGGTGGTCCCATCCTGTCGATTTAGAGGTGGAATAAGTTCATCAGGCAGATAACCTTGTCTGTCCTTGACCAGGGACCACCAGGTTTTGGAGCCTACCCTACCTGATGCTAACTTTCTTTTAGTGTCCACCTCTCTCTCTCTCTCTCTCTCTCTCTCTCTCTCTCAACCACAGGAGACTGTCAGTCAACTATGTCAGCTTGCTGTGAGTCATGCAAGACAGTGTTGCTATGTGTCAAGCAAGACAGTGTTGCTATGTGTCAAGCAAGACAGTGTTGCTATGTGTCAAGCAAGACAGTGTTGCTATGTGTCAAGCAAGACAGTGTTGCTATGTGTCAAGCAAGACAGTGTTGCTATGTGTCAAGCAAGACAGTGTTGCTATGTGTCAAGCAAGACAGTGTTGCTATGTGTCAAGCAAGACAGTGTTGCTATATGTCAAGCAAGACAGTGTTGCTATGTGTCAAGCAAGACAGTGTTGCTATGTGTCAAGCAAGACAGTGTTGCTATGTGTCAAGCAAGACAGTGTTGCTATGTGTCAAGCAAGACAGTGTTGCTATGTGTCAAGCAAGACAGTGTTGCTATGTGTCAAGCAAGACAGTGTTGCTATGTGTCAAGCAAGACAGTGTTGCTATGTGTCAAGCAAGACAGTGTTGCTATGTGTCAAGCAAGACAGTGTTGCTATGTGTCAAGCAAGACAGTGTTGCTATGTGTCAAGCAAGACAGTGTTGCTATGTATCAAGCAAGACAGTGTTGCTGTGAGTCATACAAGACAGTGTTGCTATGTATCAAGCAAGACAGTGTTGCTATGTGTCAAGCAAGACAGTGTTGCTATGTGTCATGCAAGACAGTGTTGCTATGTGTCAAGCAAGACAGTGTTGCTATGTGTCAAGCAAGACAGTGTTGCTATGTGTCATGCAAGACAGTGTTGCTATGTGTCAAGCAAGACAGTGTTGCTATGTGTCAAGCAAGACAGTGTTGCTATGTGTCAAGCAAGACAGTGTTGCTATGTGTCATGCAAGACAGTGTTGCTATGTGTCAAGCAAGACAGTGTTGCTATGTGTCAAGCAAGACAGTGTTGCTATGTGTCAAGCAAGACAGTGTTGCTATGTGTCAAGCAAGACAGTGTTGCTATGTGTCAAGCAAGACAGTGTTGCTATGTGTCATGCAAGACAGTGTTGCTATGTGTCAAGCAAGACAGTGTTGCTATGTGTCATGCAAGACAGTGTTGCTATGTGTCATGCAAGACAGTGTTGCTGTGAGTCATGCATGACAGTGTTGCAACACTAATTACCAGCCATAGCACTTGAAGGGGTCAGGAGCTAGAGACTCATGAACCTTGAGAAACAACCATGGTAGTTACAACGACAGCAACCAGACAGATAGTTCCAGTCAGTGACACAGTGACACAGTCAGTGACACAGTCAGTGACACAGTGACGCAGTGACACAGTGACACAGTGACACAGTCAGTGACACAGTGACACAGTCAGTGACACAGTGACACAGTCAGTGACACAGTCAGTGACATAGTGATACAGTCAATGACACAGTGGCACAGTCAGTGACACAGTCAGTGACACAGTGACAGTCAGTGACACAGTGACACAGTCAATGACACAGTGACACAGTCAGTGACACAGTAACACAGTGACACAATGACACAGTCAGTGACATAGTGACACAGTCAGTGACACAGTCAGTGACACAGTGACACAGTCAGTGACACAGTCAGTGACACAGTGACACAGTCAGTGACATAGTGACACAGTGACACAGTCAGTGACACAGTGACAGTCAGTGACACAGTGACACAGTCAGTGACACAGTGACAGTGACACAATGACACAGTGACACAGTCAGTGACACAGTGACACAGTGACACAGTCAGTGACACAGTGACACAGTCAGTGACACAGTGACAGACACAGTCAGTGACACAGTGACGCAGTCAGTGACACAGTCAGTGACACAGTGACACAGTCAGTGACACAGGGACACAGTGACACAGTCAGTGACACAGAGATACAATCAGTGACACAGTGACACAGAGATACAATCAGTGACACAGTGACACAGTCAGTGACACAGTGACACAGTCAGTGACACGGTAACACAGTCAGTGACACAGTGAAACAGTCAGTAACACAGTGACACAGTCAGTGACTCAGTGACACAGTGACACAGTGACACAGTAACACAGTGACACAGTCAGTGACAAACTGACACAGTCAGTGACACAATGACACAGTGACACAGTCAGTGACACAGTCAGTGACACGGTGACACAGTCAGTGACACAATAACACAGTCATTGACACAGTGACACAGTCAGTGACACGGTGACACAGTCAGTGACAGTGACACAGTCAGTGACACAGTGACACAGTCAGTGACACAGTGACACAGTCAGTGACACAGTGACACAGTCAGTGACTCAGTGACACAGTGACACAGTGACACAGTCAGTGACAAACTGACACAGTCAGTGACACAATGACACAGTGACACAGTCAGTGACACAGTCAGTGACACGGTGACACAGTCAGTGACACAATAACACAGTCATTGACACAGTGACACAGTCAGTGACACGGTGACACAGTCAGTGACAGTGACACAGTCAGTGACACAGTGACACAGTCAGTGACACAGTGACACAGTCAGTGACACAGTGACACAGTCAGTGACACAGTGACACAGTCAGTGACACAGTGACACAGTCAGTGACACAGTGACACAGTCAGTGACACAGTGACACAGTGACACAGTCAGTGACACAGTGATACAATGACACAGTGACACAGTCAGTGACAAAGTGACACAGTGACACAGTCATTGACACAGTGACACAGTGACACAGTGACACTGTCAGTGACACAGTGACACAGTCAGTGACACAGTGACACAGACAGTGACACAGTGACACAGTCAGTGACACAGTGACACAGTCAGTGACACAGTGACACAGTCAGTGACACAGTGACACAGTCAGTGACACAGTGACATAGTCAGTGACACAGTGACACATTCAGTGACACAGTCAGTGACACAGTGACACAGTCAGTGACACAGTGAAACAGTCAGTGACACAGTGACACAGTGACACAGTCAGTGACACAGTGACACAGCGACACAGTCAGTGACACAATGACACAGTCAGTGACACAGTGACACAATCAGTGACACAGTGACACACTCAGTGACACAGTGACGCAGTGACACAGTGACACAGTAAGTGACACAGTGACACAGTCAGTGACACAGTCAGTGACACAGTCAGTGACACAGTCAGTGACACAGTGACACAGTCAGTGACACAGTCAGTGACACAGTCAGTGACACAGTGACAGACACAGTCAGTGACACAGTGACACAGTCAGTGACACATTGACACAGTCAGTGACACAGTGACACAGTCAGTGACACAGTGGCACAGTCAGTGACACAGTGACATAGTCAGTGACACAGTGACACACTCAGTGACACAGTGACACAGTCAGTGACACAGTGACACAGTCAGTGACACAGTCAGTGACACAGTCAGTGACACAGTGACAGACACAGTCAGTGACACAGTGACACAGTCAGTGACACAGTCAGTGACACAGTGACACAGTCAGTGACACAGGGACACAGTGACACAGTCAGTGACACAGAGATACAATCAGTGACACAGTGACACAGTCAGTGACACAGTCAGTGACACAGTGACACAGTCAGTGATACGGTGACACAGTCAGTGACACAGTGACACAGTCAGTAACACAGTGACACAGTCAGTGACTCAGTGACACAGTGACACAGTCAGTGACACAATGACACAGTGACACAGTCAGTGACACAGTCAGTGACACGGTGACACAGTCAGTGACACAATGACACAGTCAGTGACACAGTGACACAGTCAGTGACACGGTGACACAGTCAGTGACAGTGACACAGTCAGTGACACAGTGACACAGTCAGTGACACAGTGACACAGTCAGTGACACAGTCAGTGACACAGTGACACAGTGACACAGTCAGTGACACAGTGATACAATGACACAGTGACTCAGTCAGTGACACAGTGACACAGTCATTGACACAGTGACACAGTGACACTGTCAGTGACACAGTGACACAGTCAGTGACACAGTGACACAGTCAGTGACACAGTGACACAGTCAGTGACACAGTCAGTGACACAGTGACACAGTCAGTGACACAGTGACACAGTCAGTGACACAGTCAGTGACACAGTGACACAGTCAGTGACACAGTCAGTGACACAGTGACACAGTGACACAGTCAGTGACACAGTGATACAATGACACAGTGACTCAGTCAGTGACACAGTGACACAGTCATTGACACAGTGACACAGTGACACTGTCAGTGACACAGTGACACAGTCAGTGACACAGTGACACGGACAGTGACACAGTGACACAGTCAGTGACACAGTGACACAGTCAGTGACACAGTGACAGTCAGTGACACAGTGATACAGTCAGTGACACAGTGACAGTCAGTAGCACAGTCAGTGACACAGTGACACAGTCAGTGACACAGTGATACAGTCAGTGACACAGTGACACAGTCAGTGACACAGTGACAGTCAGTAGCACAGTTAGTGACACAGTGACACAGTCAGTGACACAGTGACACAGTCAGTGACACAGTGACAGTCAGTGACACAGTGATACAGTCAGTGACACAGTGACACAGTCAGTGACACAGTGACACAGTCAGTGACACAGTGACACAGTCAGTGACACAGTGACACAGTCAGTGACACAGTGACACAGTCAGTGACACAGTGACAGTCAGTAGCACAGTCAGTGACACAGTGACACAGTCAGTGACACAGTGACACAGACAGTGACACAGTGACACAGTCAGTGACACAGTGACACAGTCAGTGACACAGTGATACAGTCAGTGACACAGTGACAGTCAGTAGCACAGTCAGTGACACAGTGACACAGTCAGTGACACAGTGACACAGACAGTGACACAGTGACACAGTCAGTGACACAGTGACACAGTCAGTGACACAGTGACACAGTCAGTGACACAGTGACACAGTCAGTGACACAGTGATACAGTCAGTGACACAGTGATACAGTCAGTGACACAGTGACACAGTCAGTGACACAGTGACAGTCAGTAGCACAGTTAGTGACACAGTCAGTGACACAGTCAGTGACACAGTCAGTGACACAGTCAGTGACACAGTCAGTGACACAGTCAGTGACACAGTTAGTGACACAGTCAGTGACACAGTCAGTGACACAGTCAGTGACACAGTCAGTGACACAGTTAGTGACACAGTCAGTGACACAGTCAGTGACACAGTCAGTGACACAGTCAGTGACACAGTCAGTGACACAGTCAGTGACACAGTCAGTGACACAGTCAGTGACACAGTCAGTGACACAGTCAGTGACACAGTTAGTGACACAGTCAGTGACACAGTCAGTGACACAGTCAGTGACACAGTCAGTGGTACAGTGACACCGTTTTACCTGGAGTTTACCTGGAGAGGGTTCCGAGGGTCAACGCCCCCCCCGGCTCTGTCTGAGACCAGGCCTCATGACAAATCAGGGTCTGATCAACCAGGCTGTTACTGCTGGCCGCACGCAAGCTGACGTACGAACCACAGCCTGGGTTGTCAGGTACTGACTTTAGGTGCCTGTCCAGTGCCTTCTTGAAGACAGTCAGGGGTCTTGAAGACAGTCAGGGGTCTTGAAGACAGTCAGGGGTCTTGAAGACAGTCAGGGGTCTTGAAGACAGTCAGGGGTCTTGAAGACAGTCAAGGGTCTTGAAGACAGCCAGGGGTCTTGAAGACAGCCAGGGGTCTTGAAGATAGTCAGGGGTCTTGAAGACAGTCAGGGGTCTTGAAGACAGTCAGGGGTCTTGAAGACAGTCAGGGGTCTTGAAGACAGTCAAGGGTCTTGAAGACAGCCAGGGGTCTTGAAGACAGTCAGGGGTCTTGAAGACAGTCAAGGGTCTTGAAGACAGCCAGGGGTCTTGAAGACAGCCAGGGGTCTTGAAGATAGTCAGGGGTCTTGAAGACAGTCAGGGGTCTTGAAGACAGTCAGGGGTCTTGAAGACAGTCAAGGGTCTTGAAGACAGCCAGGGGTCTTGAAGACAGCCAGGGGTCTTGAAGATAGTCAGGGGTCTTGAAGACAGTCAGGGGTCTTGAAGACAGTCAGAGGTCTTGAAGACAGTCAGGGGTCTTGAAGACAGCCAGAGGTCTTGAAGACAGCTAGGGGTCTTGAAGACAGTCAAGGGTCTTGAAGACAGTCAGGGGTCTTGAAGACAGTCAGGGGTCTTGAAGACAGCCAGTGGTCTTGAAGACAGTCAGGGGTCTTGAAGACAGTCAGGGGTCTTGAAGACAGTCAGGGATCTTGAAGACAGTCAGGGGTCTTGAAGACAGTCAGGGGTCTTGAAGACAGTCAGGGGTCTTGAAGACAGTCAGGGGTCTTGAAGACAGCCAGTGGTCTTGAAGACAGTCAGGGGTCTTGAAGACAGCCAGGGGTCTTGAAGACAGTAAGGGGTCTTGAAGACAGTCAGGGGTCTTGAAGACAGCCAGGGGTCTTGAAGACAGTCAGGGGTCTTGGAGACAGTCAGGGGTCTTGAAGACAGCCAGGGGTCTTGAAGACAGTCAGGGGTCTTGTAGACAGTCAGGGGTCTTGAAGACAGCCAGGGGTCCTGAAGACAGTCAGGGGTCTTGAAGACAGTCAGGGGTTTTAAAGACAGTCAGGGGTCTTGAAGACAGCCAGTGGTCTTGACAGTCAGGGGTCTTGAAGACAGTCAGGGGTCTTGAAGACAGCCAGTGGTCTTGAAGACAGTCAGGGGTTTTGAAGACAGTCAGGGGTCTTGAAGACAGCCAGTAGTCTTGAAGACAGTCAGAGGTCATGAAGACAGCCAGGGGTCTTGATGAAAGCCAGGGGTCTTGAAGACAGTCAGGGGTCTTGAAGACAGCCAGGGGTCTTGAAGACAGTCAGGGGTCTTGAAGACAGTCAGGGGTCTTGAAGACAGCCAGGGGTCTTGAAGACAGTCAGGGGTCTTGAAGACAGTCAGGGGTCTTGAAGACAGCCAGGGGTCTTGAAGACAGTCAGGGGTGTTGAAGACAGTCAGGGGTCTTAAAGGCAGTCAGGGGTCTTGAAGACAGCCAGTGGTCTTGACAGTCAGGGGTCTTGAAGACAGTCAGGGGTCTTGAAGACAGCCAGTGGTCTTGAAGACAGTCAGGGGTCTTGAAGACAGCCAGTGGTCTTGAAGACAGTCAGGGGTCTTGAAGACAGCCAGGGGTCTTGAAGACAGTCAGGGGTCTTGAAGACAGTCAGGGGTCTTGAAGACAGCCAGGGGTCTTGAAGACAGTCAGGGGTCTCGAAGACAGTCAGGGGTCTTGAAGACAGCCAGTGGTCTTGAAGACAGTCAGGGGTCTTGAAGACAGCCAGTGGTCTTGAAGACAGCCAGGGGTCTTGAAGACAGCCAGGGGTCTTGAAGACAGTCAGGGGTCTTGAAGACAGTCAGGGGTCTTGAAGACAGCCAGGGGTCTTGAAGACAGTCAGGGGTCTCGAAGACAGTCAGGGGTCTTGAAGACAGCCAGGGGTCTTGAAGACAGTCAAGGGTCTTGAAGGCAGTAAGGGGTCTTGAAGACAGCCAGGGGTCTTGAAGACAGCCAGGGGTCTTGAAGACAGTCAGGGGTCTTGAAGACAGTCAGGGGTCTTGAAGACAGCCAGGGGTCTTGAAGACAGTCAGGGGTCTCGAAGACAGTCAGGGGTCTTGAAGACAGCCAGGGGTCTTGAAGACAGTCAAGGGTCTTGAAGGCAGTAAGGGGTCTTGAAGACAGTCAGGGTTCTTGAAGACAGCCAGTGGTCTTGAAGACAGTCCGGGGTCTTGAAGACAGTCAGGGGTCTTGAAGACAGTCAGAGGTCTTGAAGACAGCCAGTGGTCTTGAAGACAGTCAGGGGTCTTGAAGACAGTCAGGGGTCTTGAAGACAGTCAGGAGTCTTGAAGACAGCCAGGGGTCTTGAAGACAGCCAGGGGTCTTGAAGACAGTCAGGGGTCTTGAAGACAGTCAGGGGTCTTGAAGACAGTCAGGGGTCTTGAAGACAGTCAGTGGTCTTGAAGACAGTCAGGGGTCTTGAAGACAACCAGGGGTCTTGAAGACAGTCAGGGGTCTTGAAGACAGTCAGGGGTCTTGAAGACAGCCAGGAGTCTTGAAGACAGTCAGGGGTCTTGAAGACAGTCAGGGGTCTTGAAGACAGCCAGGGGTCGTGAAGACAGCCAGGGGTCTTGAAGACAGCCAGGGGTCTTGAAGACAGCCAGGGGTCTTGAAGACAGTCAGGGGTCTTGAAGACAGTCAGGGGTCTTGAAGACAGTCAGGGGTCTTGAAGACGGCTAGGAGTCTTGAAGACAGCCAGGGGTCTTGAAGACAGCCAGGGGTCTTGAAGACAGTCAGGGGTCTTGAAGACAGTCAGGGGTCTTGAAGACAGTCAGGGGTCTTGAAGACAGTCAGGGGTCTTGAAGACAGCCAGAAGTCTTGAAGACAGCCAGGGGTCTTGAAGACAGCCAGGAGTCTTGAAGACAGCCAGGGGTCTTGAAGACAGTCAGGGGTCTTGAAGACAGCCCGGAGTCTTGAAGACAGCCAGGGGTCTTGAAGACAGCCAGGGGTCTTGAAGACAGCCAGGGGTCTTGAAGACAACCAGGGGTCTTGAAGACAACCAGGGGTCTTGAAGACAGTCAGGGGTCTTGAAGACAGTCAGGGGTCTTGAAGACGGCCAGGAGTCTTGAAGACAGTCAGGGGTCTTGAAGACAGCCAGGAGTCTTGAAGACAGTCAGGGGTCTTGAAGACAGTCAGGGGTCTTGAAGACAGTCAGGGGTCTTGAAGACAGTCAGAGGTCTTGAAGACAGCCAGTGGTCTTGAAGACAGTCAGGGGTCTTGAAGACAGTCAGGGGTCTTGAAGACAGTCAGGGGTCTTGAAGACAGCCAGGGGTCTTGAAGACAGCCAGGGGTCTTGAAGACAGTCAGGGGTCTTGAAGACAGTCAGGGGTCTTGAAGACAGTCAGGGGTCTTGAAGACAGTCAGTGGTCTTGAAGACAGTCAGGGGTCTTGAAGACAACCAGGGGTCTTGAAGACAGTCAGGGGTCTTGAAGACAGTCAGGGGTCTTGAAGACAGCCAGGAGTCTTGAAGACAGCCAGGGGTCTTGAAGACAGTCAGGGGTCTTGAAGACAGTCAGGGGTCTTGAAGACAGCCAGGGGTCGTGAAGACAGCCAGGGGTCTTGAAGACAGCCAGGGGTCTTGAAGACAGCCAGGGGTCTTGAAGACAACCAGGGGTCTTGAAGACAGTCAGGGGTCTTGAAGACAGTCAGGGGTCTTGAAGACGGCTAGGAGTCTTGAAGACAGCCAGGGGTCTTGAAGACAGCCAGGGGTCTTGAAGACAGCCAGGAGTCTTGAAGACAGTCAGGGGTCTTGAAGACAGTCAGGGGTCTTGAAGACAGTCAGGGGTCTTGAAGACAGCCAGAAGTCTTGAAGACAGCCAGGGGTCTTGAAGACAGCCAGGAGTCTTGAAGACAGCCAGGGGTCTTGAAGACAGTCAGGGGTCTTGAAGACAGCCCGGAGTCTTGAAGACAGCCAGGGGTCTTGAAGACAGCCAGGGGTCTTGAAGACAGCCAGGGGTCTTGAAGACAACCAGGGGTCTTGAAGACAACCAGGGGTCTTGAAGACAGTCAGGGGTCTTGAAGACAGTCAGGGGTCTTGAAGACGGCCAGGAGTCTTGAAGACAGTCAGGGGTCTTGAAGACAGCCAGGAGTCTTGAAGACAGTCAGGGGTCTTGAAGACAGTCAGGGGTCTTGAAGACAGTCAGGGGTCTTGAACACAGCCAGAAGTCTTGAAGACAGCCAGGGGTCTTGAAGACAGCCAGGGGTCTTGAAGACAGCCAGGGGTCTTGAAGACAGTCAGGGGTCTTGAAGACAACCCGGAGTCTTGAAGACAGCCAGGGGTCTTGAAGACAGCCAGGGGTCTTGAAGACAGCCAGGGGTCTTGAAGACAGCCAGGGGTCCTGAAGACAGCCAGGGGTCTTGAAGACAACCAGGGGTCTTGAAGACAGTCAGGGGTCTTGAAAACGGCCAGGGGTCTTAAAGACAGCCAGGGGTCTTGAAGACAGTCAGGGGACTTGAAGACAGCCAGGGGTCTTGAAGACAGTCAGGGGTCTTGAAGACAGCCAGGAGTCTTGAAGACAGTCAGGGGTCTTGAAGACGGCCAGGGGTCTTGAAGACAGCCAGGGGTCTTGAAGACAGTCAGGGGACTTGAAGACAGCCAGGGGTCTTGAAGACAGTCATTGGTCTTGAAGACAACCAGGAGTCTTGAAGACAGTCAGGGGTCTTGCAGACAGCCATGGGTCTTCAAGACAGCCAGGAGTCTTGAAGACAGCCAGAAGTCTTGAAGACATTCAGGGGTCTTGAAGACAGCCAGGGGTCTTGAAGACAGTCAGGGGTCTTGAAGACAGTCAGGGGTCTTGAAGACAGCCAGGGGTCTTGAAGACAGCCAGGGGTCTTGAAGACAGTCAGGGGTCTTGAAGACTGCCAGGGGTCTTGAAGACAGCCAGGGGTCTTGAAGAAAGTCAGGGGTCTTGAAGACAGCAGGGGTCTTGAAGACAGCCAGGGATCTTAAAGACAGCCAAGGATCTTGAAGACAACCAGGGTCTTGAGGACAGCCAGAGTTCTTGAAGACAGCCAGGGATCTTGAAGACAGCCAGGGGTCTTGAAGACAGCCAAGGATCTTAAAGACAGCCAGGGATCTTGCAGACAGCCAGGGATCTTGAAGACAACCAGGGGTCTTGAAAACAGCCAGGGGTCTTGAAGACAGCCAGGGGTCTTGAAGACAGCCAGGGGTCTTGAAGACAGCCAGCTGTCTTGAAGACAGCCAAGGGTCTTGAAGACAGTCAGGGATCTTGAAGATAGTCAGGGATCTTGAAGACAGCTAGGGGTTTTGAAGACAGCCAGGGGTCTTGAAGACAGCCAGGGGTCTTGAAGACAGTCAGGGTCTTGAAGACAGCCAGGGTCTTGAAGACAACCAGGGGTCTTGAAGACAGCCAGGAGTCTTGAAGACAACCAGGGGTCTTGAAGACAGCCAGGGATCTTGAAGACAGTCAGGGATCTTGAAGACAGCCAGGGATCTTGAAGACAGTCAGGGATCTTGAAGACATCCAGGGGTCTTGAAGACAGTCAGGAATCTTGAAGACAGCCAGGGGTCTTGAAGACAACCAGGGGTCTTGAAGACAGCCAGGGGTCTTGAAGACAGCCAGCTGTCTTGAAGACAGCCAAGGGTCTTGAAGACAGTCAGGGATCTTGAAGATAGTCAGGGAACTTGAAGACAGCCAGTGGTTTTGAAGACAGCCCGAAGTCTTGAAGACAGCCAGGGGTCTTGAAGACAACCAGGGGTCTTGAAGACAACCAGGGGTCTTGAAGACAACCAGGGGTCTTGAAGACAACCAGGGGTCTTGAAGACAGCCAGGGGTCTTGAAGACAGCCAGGGGTCTTGAAGACAGCCAGTAGTCTTGAAGACAGCCAGGGGTCTTGAAGACAACCAGGGGTCTTGAAGACAACCAGGGGTCTTGAAGACAACCAGTAGTCTTGAAGACAGCCAGGGGTCTTGAAGACAGCCAGTAGTCTTGAAGACAGCCAGGGGTCTTGAAGACAACCAGGGGTGTTGAAGACAGTCAGGGGTCTTGAAGCCAGTCAGGAGTCTTGAAGACAGCCAGGGGGGTGTATTGGTAATCCCCCTTATGTATGCTGGGAGACAGTTGAACAGTCTTGGGCCCAGGACACTTATTGTGTTGTCTCTCAGTGTACTCGTGGCGCCTCTGCTTTTCATCGAGGGAATGTTGCATCTCCTGCCGAGTCTTTTGCTTTCATATGGAGTGATTTTCGTGTGCAAGTTTGATACCAATCCCAGGACCTTCCAAGTGTATATTATCATGTATCTCTCTCGCCTGCATTCCAGGGAATACAGATGAAGGACCTTCAACCGTTCCCAGTAGTTTAGGTGCTTTATCGGACTTATGTGTACCGTGAAAGTTCTCTGTACACTCTCCAGGTCTGCAATGTTGCCAGCCTTGAAGGGGGACGTTAGTGTACAGCAGTATTCCAGCCTAGAGAGGACAAGCGATTAGCAGAGAATTATCATGGTCTTGGCGTCCCTAGTTCTGAAGGTTCTCATTATCCATCCTGTCATCTTCCTGGTGGATGAGGTAGATACATTGCTGTGATCTTTGAAGACGAGATACTCTTTGTGTACAATCTGTCATCACTCCTAAAATCAATTTTTCATTCCCCTCTGAAAATTCTATCCAAACAGACTTTGTATAAGTTACTTCAGACTGTAAACCACACATTGGTCACAATGTGTGCTTTATATATTATAAAATACTAATTACAGAGAGGACCACTATCACACCTAGCATGACTAGACACTTCGGGCAGACTAAGATTAATTCATAACTCTATACTGGTACAGATTATGGAACATACTGGTATTAAGGTTAAGTAACAACATTACATTCCGTAAATTTAGCAATGTGAATGATTCTTGTCTTGGTACGATATATAGTTTCTATAGAATCTCCAGTATTGAAGTATCTCAGGCAAATTTATGACCAGCCTTATTACGTATTTTTATATTTACTCTCAACGGGGTAAGTTGACTGTGAGGAGTCACAGATGTCGAGGGGAGGTCTAGGTTATTGTTCAGTGTGTATGAGACAAGAGAAGAGTTGGTTATCATGTAGTTAGTTGAGGGAGTGTCAGGGAGATGTGTCCTGACGGTACTACTGACGGTGATGCTTGTGTCAACAGCTGTAGACTTGTCAGGTACAGTGTTCCAGATATTACGTCGTGTCTCACTTGAAAGTCTCTTTGGGTTGAGCACTACCTACCGTTACTAATTCATGCCATGGTGGCACACTACCCATGGTGGCACACTACCCATGGTGGCACACTACCCATGGTGGCACACTACCCATGGTGGCACACTACCCATGGTGGCACACTACCCATGGTGGCACACTTCCCATGGTGACACACTACCCATGGTAGCACACTACCCATGGTGACACACTATCCATGGTGACACACTTCCCATGGTGGCACACTACCCATGGTGGCACACTACCCATGGTGGCACACTACCCATGGTGGCACACTTCCCATGGTGACACACTACCCATGGTAGCACACTACCCATGGTGACACACTATCCATGGTGGCACACTACCCATGGTGGCACACTACCCATGGTGGCACACTACCCATGGTGACACACTTCCCATGGTGACACACTACCCATGGTAGCACACTACCCATGGTGACACACTATCCATGGTGGCACACTACCCATGGTGGCACACTACCCATGGTGGCACACTACCCATGGTGACACACTATCCATGGTGGCACACTACCCATGGTGGCACACTACCCATGGTGACACACTACCCATGGTGGCACACTACCCATGGTGGCACACTACCCATGGTGACACACTACCAATGGTGGCACACTACCCATGGTGACACACTACCCATGGTGGCACACTACCCATGGTGCCACACTACCCATGGTGACACACTACCCATGGTGACACACTACCCATGGTGACACACTACCCATGGTGGCGCACTACCCATGGTGGCACACTACCCATGGTGACACACTACCCATGGTGACACACTACCCATGGTGGCACACTACCCATGGTGACACACTACCCATGGTGGCGCACTACCCATGGTGGCACACTACTCATGGTGACACACTACCCATGGTGACATACTACCCATGGTGGCACACTACCCATGGTGACACACTACCCATGGTGGCACACTACCCATGGTGGCACACTACCCATGGTGGCACACAACCCATGGTGGCACACTACCCATGGTACACACTACCCATGGTGGCACACTACCCATGGTGGCACACTACCCATGGTGACACACTACCCATGGTGGCACACTACCCATGGTGACACACTACCCATGGTGACACTACCCATGGTGGCACACTACCCATGGTGGCACACTACCCATGGTGGCACACTACCCATGGTGGCACACTACCCATGGTGATACATTACCCATGATGACACACTACCCATGGTGACACACTACCCATGTTGACACACTACCCATGGTGACACACTACCCATGTTGACACACTACCCATGATGACACACTACCCATGGTGACACACTACCCATGTTGACACACTACCCATGATGACACACTACCCATGGTGACACACTACCCATGTTGACACACTACCCATGATGACACACTACCCATGGTGACACACTACCCATGTTGACACACTACCCATGATGACACACTACCCATGGTGACACACTACCCATGTTGACACACTACCCATGGTGACACACTACCCATGTTGACACACTACCCATGATGACACACTACCCATGGTGACACACTACCCATGTTGACACACTACCCATGGTGACACACTACCCATGGTGACACACTACCCATGGTGGCACACTACCCATGATGACACACTACCCATGGTGACACACTACCCATGGTGGCACACTACCCATGGTGACACACTACCCATGGTGACACACTACCCATGTTGACACACTACCCATGATGACACACTACCCATGGTGACACACTACCCATGTTGACACACTACCCATGGTGACACACTACCCATGTTGACACACTACCCATGATGACACACTACCCATGGTGACACACTACCCATGTTGACACACTACCCATGATGACACACTACCCATGGTGACACACTACCCATGGTGGCACACTACCCATGGTGACACACTACCCATGGTGGCACACTACCCATGGTACACACTACCCATGGTGGCACACTACCCATGGTACACACTACCCATGGTGGCACACTACCCATGGTGACACACTACCCATGGTACACACTACCCATGGTGGCACACTACCCATGGTGACACATTACCCATGATGACACACTACCCATGGTGACACACTACCCATGTTGACACACTACCCATGGTGACACACTACCCATGGTGGCACACTACCCATGGTGACACACTACCCATGGTGACACACTACCCATGGTGACACATTACCCATGGTGGCACACTACCCATGGTGACACACTACCCATGGTGGCACACTACCCATGGTGACACACTACCCATGGTGGCACACTACCCATGGTGACACACTACCCATAGTGGCACACTACCCATGGTGACACACTACCCATGGTGACACACTACCCATGGTGACACACTACCCATGGTGACACACTACCCATGGTGGCACACTACCCATGGTGACACACTACCCATGGTGGCACACTACCCATGGTGGCACACTACCCATGGTGGCACACTACCCATGGTGGCACACTACCCATGGTGGCACACTACCCATGGTGACACACTACCCATGGTGACACACTACCCATGGTGACACACTACCCATGGTAACACACTACCCATGGTGGCACACTACCCATGGTGACACACTACCCATGGTGGCACACTACCCATGGTAACACACTACCCATGGTGACACGCTACCCATGATAGCACACTACCCATGGTGACACGCTACCCATGGTGACACACTACCCATGGTGACACACTACCCATGGTGGCACACTACCCATGGTGGCACGCTACCCATGATAGCACACTACCCATGGTGACACGCTACCCGTGGTGACACGCTACCCATGGTGGCACACTACCCATGGTGGCACACTACCCATGGTGGCACACTACCCATGGTGGCACACTACCCATGGTGGTACACTACCCATGGTGGCACACTACCCATGGTGACACACTACCCATGGTGACACACTACCCATGGTGACACACTACCCATGGTAACACACTACCCATGGTGACACACTACCCATGGTGACACACTACCCATGGTGGCACACTACCCATGGTGACACACTACCCATGGTGGCACACTACCCATGGTAACACACTACCCATGGTGACACGCTACCCATGATAGGAAACTACCCATGGTGACACTCTACCCATGGTGACACACTACCCATGGTGAAACACTACCCATGGTGGCACACTACCCATGGTGGCACACTACCCATGGTGGCACACTACCCATGGTGACACACTACCCATGGTGACACACTACCCATGGTGGCACACTACCCATGGTGGCACACTACCCATGGTGACACACTACCCATGGTGACACACTACCCATGGTGACACACTACCCATGGTGGCACACTACCCATGGTGACACACTACCCATGGTGACACACTACCCATGGTGGCGCACTACCCATGGTGGCACACTACCCATGGTGACACACTACCCATGGTGGCACACTACCCATGGTGACACACTACCCATGGTGGCGCACTACCCATGGTGGCGCACTACCCATGGTGACACACTACCCATGGTGACACACTACCCATGGTGGCACACTACCCATGGTGGCACACTCCCCATGGTGACACACTACCCATGGTGGCACACTACCCATGGTGGCACACTACCCATGGTGGCACACTACCCATGGTGGCACACTACCCATGGTGGCACACTACCCATGGTGGCACACTACCCATGGTGGCACACTACCCATGGTGACACACTACCCATGGTGACACACTACCCATGGTGGCACACTACCCATGGTGACACACTACCCATGGTGGCGCACTACCCATGGTGGCACACTACCCATAGTGGCACACTACCCATGGTGACACACTACCCATGGTGACACACTACCCATGGTGGCGCACTACCCATGGTGGCACACTACACATGGTGACACACTACCCATGGTGGCACACTACCCATGGTGACACACTACCCATGGTGACACACTACCCATGGTGGCGCACTACCCATGGTGGCACACTACCCATGGTGGCACACTACCCATGGTGGCACACTACCCATGGTGGTGCACTACCCATGGTGGCGCACTACCCATGGTGGCACACTACCCATGGTGACACACTACCCATGGTGGCACACTACCCATGGTGACACACTACGAATGGTGGCGCACTACCCATGGTGGCACACTACCCATGGTGACACACTACCCATGGTGACACACTACCCATGGTGGCACACTACCCATGGTGGCACACTACCCATGGTGACACACTACCCATGGTGGCACACTACCCATGGTGGCACACTACCCATGGTGGCACACTACCCATGGTGGCACACTACCCATGGTGGCACACTACCCATGGTGACACACTACCCATGGTGGCGCACTACCCATGGTGGCGCACTACCCATGGTGGCACACTACCCATGGTGGCACACTACCCATGGTGGCACACTACCCATGGTGGCACACTACCCATGGTGACACACTACCCATGGTGCCACACTACCCATGGTGGCACACTACCCATGGTGGCACACTACCCATGGTGGCACACTACCCATGGTGGCACACTACCCATGGTGGCAC
Source organism: Cherax quadricarinatus (assembly GCF_038502225.1). Lineage (NCBI taxonomy): Eukaryota > Metazoa > Arthropoda > Malacostraca > Decapoda > Parastacidae > Cherax > Cherax quadricarinatus. The sequence goes on along the minus strand of NC_091334.1, from coordinate 25,848,309 downwards.
ACTACCCATGGTGCCACACTACCCATGGTGGCACACTACCCATGGTGGCACACTACCCATGGTGGCACACTACCCATGGTGGCACACTACCCATGGTGGCACACTACCCATGGTGGCACACTACCCATGGTGACACACTACCCATGTTGACACACTACCCATGGTACACACTACCCATGGTGGCACACTACCCATGGTACACACTACCCATGGTGGCACACTACCCATGGTGACACACTACCCATGGTACACACTACCCATGGTGGCACACTACCCATGGTGACACATTACCCATGATGACACACTACCCATGGTGACACACTACCCATGTTGACACACTACCCATGGTGACACACTACCCATGGTGGCACACTACCCATGGTGACACACTACCCATGGTGACACACTACCCATGGTGACACATTACCCATGGTGGCACACTACCCATGGTGACACACTACCCATGGTGGCACACTACCCATGGTGACACACTACCCATGGTGGCACACTACCCATGGTGACACACTACCCATAGTGGCACACTACCCATGGTGACACACTACCCATGGTGACACACTACCCATGGTGACACACTACCCATGGTGACACACTACCCATGGTGGCACACTACCCATGGTGACACACTACCCATGGTGGCACACTACCCATGGTGGCACACTACCCATGGTGGCACACTACCCATGGTGGCACACTACCCATGGTGGCACACTACCCATGGTGGCACACTACCCATGGTGACACACTACCCATGGTGACACACTACCCATGGTGACACACTACCCATGGTAACACACTACCCATGGTGACACACTACCCATGGTGACACACTACCCATGGTGGCACACTACCCATGGTGACACACTACCCATGGTGGCACACTACCCATGGTAACACACTACCCATGGTGACACGCTACCCATGATAGCACACTACCCATGGTGACACGCTACCCATGGTGACACACTACCCATGGTGACACACTACCCATGGTGGCACACTACCCATGGTGGCACGCTACCCATGATAGCACACTACCCATGGTGACACGCTACCCGTGGTGACACGCTACCCATGGTGGCACACTACCCATGGTGGCACACTACCCATGGTGACACACTACCCATGGTGACACACTACCCATGGTGGCACACTACCCATGGTGGCACACTACCCATGGTGGCACACTACCCATGGTGGCACACTACCCATGGTGACACACTACCCATGATGACACACTACCCATGGTGGCACACTACCCATGGTGGCACACTACCCATGGTGACACACTACCCATGGTGGCACACTACCCATGGTGGCACACTACCCATGGTGGCACACTACCCATGGTGGCACACTACCCATGGTGGCACACTACCCATGGTGGCACACTACCCATGGTGGCACACTACCCATGGTGACACACTACCCATGATGACACACTACCCATGGTGGCACACTACCCATGGTGGCACACTACCCATGGTGACACACTACCCATGGTGGCACACTACCCATGGTGGCACACTACCCATGGTGGCACACTACCCATGGTGGCACACTACCCATGGTGGCACACTACCCATGGTGGCACACTACCCATGGTGGCACACTACCCATGGTGACACACTACCCATGGTGGCGCACTACCCATGGTGGCGCACTACCCATGGTGGCACACTACCCATGGTGGCACACTACCCATGGTGGCACACTACCCATGGTGACACACTACCCATGGTGACACACTACCCATGGTGGCACACTACCAATGGTGGCACACTACCCATGGTGGCACACTACCCATGGTGACACACTACCCATGGTGGCGCACTACCCATGGTGACACACTACCCATGGTGGCACACTACCCATGGTGACACACTACCCATGGTGGCACACTACCAATGGTGGCACACTACCCATGGTGGCACACTACCCATGGTGACACACTACCCATGGTGGCACACTACCAATGGTGGCACACTACCCAAGGGACTTGTCCCAAACTTGCACACGAAAAATCACTCCATATGAAAGCAAAAGACTCGGCAGGAGATGCAACATTCCCCCGAGAGACAACACAGTAAGTGTCCTGGGCCCAAGACTGTTCAACTGCCTCCCAGCATACATAAGGGGGATTACCAATACACCCCCTTGGCTGTCTTCAAGACTCCTGACTGGCTTCAAGACCCCTGACTGTCTTCAACACCCCTGGTTGTCTTCAAGACCCCTGACTGTCTTCAAGACTCAAGGTTGCCTACAATACCCCTGGATGTCTTCAAGACCCCTAACTGTCTTCAAGACTCCTGGATGTCTTCAAGACCCTTGGCTGTCTTCAAGACCCTTGGCTGTCTTCAATACCCCTGGTTGTCTTCAAGACCCCCTAGCTGTCTTCAAGTCCCCTGGTTGTCTTCAAGACCCCTTGCAGTCTTCAAGACCCCTTGCAGTCTTCAAGATTCCAGGTTGCCTTCAAGACCCCTGGTTGTCTTCAAGACCCCTGGTTGTCTTCAAGACTCAAGGTTGCCTACAATACCCCTGGATGTCTTCAAGACCCCTAACTGTCTTCAAGCCTCCTGGATGTCTTCAAGACCCTTGGCTGTCTTCAAGACCCTTGGCTGTCTTCAATACCCCTGGTTGTCTTCAAGACCCCCTTGCTGTCTTCAAGACCCCTGGTTGTCTTCAAGATCCCTGGGTGTCTTTAAGACCCCCTGGTTGTCTTCAAGACCCCTGGTTGTCTTTAAGACCCCTAACTGTCTTCAAGACCACTGGATGTCTTCAAGACCCTTGGCTGTCTTCAAGGCCCCTGGTTGTCTTCAAGACCTCGTATCTGTCTTCAAGACCCCTGGTTGTCTTTTAGACCCCTAACTGTCATCAAGACCCCAGGTTGTCTTCAAGACCCCTGGTTTCTTTCAAGACCTCTGGCTGTCTTCAAGACCCCTGGCTGTCTTCAAGGCCCCCGGTTGTCTTCAAGACCCCTGGTTTCCTTCAAGACCCCTGACTGTCTTCAAGACCCCTGGCTGTCTTCAAGACCCCCGGTTGTCTTCAAGGCCCCTGGCTGTCTTCAAGACCCCCGGTTGTCTTCAAGGCCCCCGGTTGTCTTCAAGATCCCTGGCTGTTTTCATAACCCTTGCATATCTTCAAAACTCCTGGTTGTCTTCAAGACCCCCTAGCTGTCTTCAAGACCCCTGGTTGTCTTCAAGACCCCTAGCTGTCTTCAAGACCCCAGGTTGTCTTCAAGACCCCTGGTTTCCTTCAAGACCCCTGACTGTCTTCAAGACCCCTGGCTGTCTTCAAGGCCCCTGGTTGTCTTCAAGACCCCCGGTTGTCTTCAAGGCCCCTGGCTGTCTTCAAGGCCCCTGGTTGTCTTCAAGACCCCTGGCTGTCTTCAAGACCCCTGGTTGTCTTCAAGACCCCTGGTTGTCTTCAAGACCTCTGGTTGTCTTCAAGACTCCTGGTTGTCTTCAAGACCCGTGGTTGTCTTCAAGACCCCTGGCTGTCTTCAAGGCCCCCGGTTGTCTTCAAGACCCCTGGTTTTCTTCAAGACCCATGATTGTCTTCAAGACCCCTGGTTGTCTTCAAGACCCCTAGCTGTCTCCAAGACCCTAGGTTGTCTTCAAGACCCCTGGTTTCCTTCAAGACCCCTGGCTGTCTTCAAGACCCCTGGCTGTCTTCAAGGCCCCCGGTTGTCTTCAAGATCCCAGGTTGAATTCAAAGCCCCTGGCTGTCTTCAAGGCTCCTGGCAGTCTTCAAGGCCCCTAGCTGTCTTCAAGACCCCTGGTTGTCTTCAAGACCCCTGGTTGTCTTCAAGACCCCTGGTTGTCTTCAAGACTCCTGGCTGTCTTCAAGACCCCTGGTTGTCTTCAAGACCCCTGGTTGTCTTCAAGACCCCTGGTTGTCTTCAAGACCCCTGGTTGTCTTCAAGACCCCTGGTTGTCTTGAAAAGGGACCTGGACAGACACAAAGTCAGTACCTGACCAGCCAGGTTGTGGTTCAAACCATGGTTTACGTGTTTACCTGCGGCCAGCAGTAACAGCCTGGTTGATTAGGTCCTGATCCACCATGAAGCCTGGTCACGGACCGTCCCGCGGGGGCGTTGACCCCTGGAACACCCTCCAGGTATACTTCAGGTTAACTCCCTCCAGGTGAGAGTCAGTCTGCCCCTTCACTAAAATGCCAAACGGGTTTAGAGCAATGGGATTACTGCAGTGGAAAGTTGAGTTGTGCGGCACACAGGGCCACACACAAGGCCACACAGGGCCACATAGGGCCACACAGGACCCACACAAGGTCAAATAAGGTCATAAAGGGCCACACACAAGGGCACACAGGGGTACACACAAAGTCACACAGGCCACACAGGGCCACACTGCACCACTGGGCCACACAGGGCCACACTGCACCACTGGGCCACACAGGGCCACACTGGACCACATACAAAGCCACACAGGGCAGCACTTGGTCACAGGGCCACATAGGATCACACAATTACACACAGGGCCACACAGGGCCACACAGGGCCACACAGCACCACACAGGTCCACACTGGACTACACTGCACCACTGGGCCACACTGGGCCACACAGGGCCACACAGGGCCACACAGCACCACACAGGTCCACACTGGACCACACTGCACCACTGGGCCACACTGGGCCACACTGGGCCACACTGGGCCACATACGAAGGGCAGGTCGTGGGAAACTCATTCAGGTTAGTTCTTTCCCACACTCACACCTTTCTCTTTCATTATCTCTACTTCCTGTCTCTCTCTCTCTCTCTCTCTCTCTCTCTCTCTCTCTCTCTCTCTCTCTCTCTCTCTCTCTCTCTCTCTCTCTCTCTCTCTCTCTCTCTCTCTCTCTCTCTCTCTCTCTCTCTCTCTCTCTCTCTCTCTCTCTCTCTCTCTCTCTCTCTCTCTCTCTCTCTCTCTCTCTCTCTCTCTCTCTCTCTCTCTCTCTCTCTCTCTCTCTCTCTCTCTCTCTCTCTCTCTCTCTCTCTCTCTCTCTCT